>NC_069507.1:180187046-180277046 GCF_027579735.1 Bombina bombina
TGGCGACAAAGTTACGCCAAGTCTTCCCTGGTATTGATATAGCAGGTGACCCCCAACAGTTGGCACTTTATGCAGACGACATGATGTTGTTTGTACAAGATCCGAGCATACATATCCCGTCCATTTTACGAACGCTCCACGACTTTGGCTCCTTTTCGGGGTACAAGGTCAATATGCAGAAATCGGAAATCTTGTGGTTGAATAAAAAAAAAGGAATCATGCATGACTACCCGTTTGCAACAGCCTCCCAGAGTTTAACCTACCTGGGAATCCATATTCCTGTCAACCCTAACAAGATATACTCTATGAACCTAACTCCCCTATGTGTCAAGCTCTGTAGCTTGATGAGAAGCTGGAGGTCTCTCCCTGTGTCGTTGTCAGGTAGGATCAGCCTGGTGAAGATGGTGATCCTCCCGCGTCTCCTATACCCATTACTCATGCTACCTTTGTTGCTGACTAAAGCGGATGTGAAGATGCTAAATGCGGCAACCAGATGCTTTGTCTGGAGAGGGGGCAAACCCCGAATATCTGCAGACAAGCTATCCATGCCTTATCTAAAGGGGGGCTTCTCCTTGCCAAACTTCAAGCTTTACAACTGGGCGGCGTTGATACTATTGGTGGTGGACTGGCAGGTGGGCACACGACACTTTTATAAATCCAGCTTGGAAAATGCTGCTTTGGGGGAAATCTCCTTAGCTTATTTTCCACATATGGCAAAGACGGGAGCGGCTAAGTCAGTAGGTTTAAACTTCCTATATCGTGACCCCCTAAGAGCCTGGCAGTTTCTGAAGAAGAGCTGCCATAGCTCTGCCTTTCTTCCGTTTCATCATAATCCAGATTTCCCAGCAGGAGCTGATATGAAGCCCTTTGACCACTGGGACAAACTGGGTTTGCACTCAGTGGGGTCTTTGTTGGAACCTTTGACCAGATCCATCAAATTCTTTTCCATGCTGCAAAGGGAGTTTAATCTCCCGAAGGTTCACTTTTATGCCTACCTGCAGGTGCGCCATTATGTGGATACGCTGCTTAGAAACAATCCGAACTTCTGGGACGGATCCCCTTTTCGATTAACGCAGTCACTTTTTAAGATGGGTAGATTTTCTCTGTCAGAAATATACCAAGTATTCCTACAGGACAGACTGCTGAAAGTGCAGTCTTCGGCCATAAAGGGATGGGAGAGGGAGGGAGTCACAGGGATTACGGTGGATGGAGCCCGGGGGGCACTGGAAAAAGTCAGAAAGACCACTCTCTCGGCAATTCTCAGAGAAACACAAACAAAATTCCTGCATAAGACCTATTTGACCCCTGATAGACTGGCTAAGTGGGTACCAGATCACCCTAATAAATGCTCTAAATGTTCAGTGGAGGCCTCCGGCCTACTGCACTGTATATGGGAGTGCACGGTGATAAGGCAATTCTGGCAGCAATTACAGTATTGGATTAACAAAAAAAATGAAAGTCCCAATTTCTCTTAAGCCCACTGATATCCTTTTTCTGGCCTGGGATGCCCAGTACAATCAATGTGACCTGGAACTGACCATGATTATTTTACTCGCACGAAAATGTATTCTAAATCACTGGACTAAAAAGACAAGACCTACTATAGCATACTTTCGCAATCTTTTGAAAGCACAACTATTTATAGAACAGACACACACTAGGGTAGCTGTTGGTAACAGGCTTAACTTGTTCCTAAAGAAATGGCGAAGACTGATACTGACCTTTGAGCTGCAGATTCAGAGGCAGATATTACTGCCGTTTCGACACACCAAGGTATTTTTGGAAGGCTCTTTGAGGGGTGAATGGACACGCATATTTCCCTTCAATTTCCCTTCAATGACTTCCCTTTTTTTCTCTCTCGTCACACTGTGCACCAACAGGAGACTCAATAGATTACTCTAGTAGGGCCTTAGGATCTAAGTTGTAGGATGGGGGAGGGATTTGGGATTTGTTATTTCAAGTTGGTAGAGTTGGGAGGGGGGTCTTGGGAAGGTTTATAAAAATTCAAAATTCAAGAGTTAACTCCTGGTGAATACTACTTGTTCCATATGTATTTGAAAGACATTTGGGCTACTGTAATGATGAGAGATATTGGATGATAATGTTCCCAACTGCGTTTGGGCTTGACCCGTACTCAACAGATGTAAATGTTGCTTTTCACCTATGTTACTCTTAATAAAAAGATTTAAAAAAAAAAATTAATAACCTGTCTCAGAGAACAGGGCGGGCCGTGGACTCATTGTGTCTAAAAAGAAACAAATTTATCAGGTAAGCATACATTTTCTTTTCTTTTTAAAGACACGATGAGTCCATGGATTTCATCCTTACTTGTGGGATACAATACCAAAGCTAGAATACACGGATGATAAGGGAGGGACAAGACAGGGAACCTAAACGGAAGGCACCACTGCTTAAAGAACCTTTCTCCCAAAAACAGCCTCAGCCGAGACAAAAAATTAACAAATTTAGAAAAAGTGTGAAAAAAAGGACCAAGTTGCAGCCTTGCAAAGCTGGTCTACAGAAGCTTCATTTATGAAAGCCCATGAAGGAGCAACAGCCCTAGTGGAATGAGTCGTAACTCAGGAGGCTGCTCTCCAGCAGTCCCATAAGCAGAACGGATGATACTCTTCAGTTAAAAAGAAAGAGGTAGCCGCAGCTCTCTGACCATTACGTTTCCCACAGAAAACGACAAAGAAAACGACAAAGAAAACGACTGACGAAATCCCTTAGTCGCTTGTAAATAAAATTGCAAAGCACGGACCACGTCCAAATTGTGCAAAAGACGTTCCTTTGGAGAAGAAGGATTAAGACACAAGGAAGGAACCACAATTTCCTGATTAATGTTCCCTGTTTGAACAACCTTAGAAAGGAACCCTAAGTTAGCACGTAAATCTACCTTATCCGATGAAAAATAAGGTAAGGAGAATCGTATTGTAATGTCGAAAGTTCAGACACTCATCGAGCTGAAGAAAAGGCAATAAGAAATAAAAAACTTTCCAAGATAACAACTCAATATCTAAGTAATGCAGAGGCTCAAACGGAACCTCTTGAAGAACTTTGAGAACTAAATTCAGACTCCATGGGAGGAGTAATTGGTTCAAACACAGGCCTGATTCTGACCAAGCCTGACAAAAGGATTGAACATCTGGGACATCCGCCAGACGTTTATGTAACAAAATAGACAAGGCAGAGATCTGACCCCTTAGGGAACTTGCCGATAAACCCTTCTCCAATCATTCTTGGAGAAAAGACAAAATTCTAGGAATCTTACTTAACTCTATGAGTAGCCCTTGGATTCACAACAAAGAAGATATCTACGCCATATCTTATGGAAAATCTTTCTAGTAACAGGCTTACGAGCCTGGATCATGGTCTCTATGACCGAATCTGAAAACCCCTGCTTGGATAGGATTAAACGTTCAATCTCCAAGCTTTCAGCTTCAGAGAAACTAGAGTTGGGCGAAGGAAGGACCCTTGAATGAGAAGGTCTTTCCTCAACGGAAGTTTCCAAGGTGGCAGTGATGACATTTCCACCAGGTCTGCATACCAAATCCTGCGAGGCCACGCAGGAGCAATGAGGATCACAGATGCCCTCTCCCGTTTGATTCGAGCAATGACTCGAGGAAGAAGCGCAAACGGAGGAAAAAGGTATGCAAGATTGAAGGTTCAAGGAACCGCCAGAGCATCTATCAGTTCTGCCTGGGGATCTCTAGACCTCGCCCCGTATCTCGAAAGCTTGGCATTCTGGCGAGATGCCATGAGATCCAACTCCAGCCGACCCCATTTGAGAATCAGGTTGGAGAATACTTCCGGATGGAGTTCCCACTCACCCGGATGAAAAGTCTGTCTGCTCAGAAAATCCGCCTCCCAATTGTCCACCCCTGGGATATTAGCGCTGCGGAATCTGTTGGCGCTCTACAAATAACCGATAATAATAATATGGATCGCTGACAGATGGCAAGAATGGGCCTCCGCCCACTGGATTATCTTGCCTACCTCGGTCATCGCTAAGGAACCCCTCGTTCCTCCTTGTCGATTGATGTAAGCCACTATCGTTATGTTATCCGTCTGAAATCTGATGAACTGGGGCTAAAGCCAACTGAGGCCAGACCAGAAGAGCATTGAAGATCGCTCATAGTTCCAGGATGTTGATAGGAAGAACAGACTCCACCTGAGTCCACACTCCCTGAACCCTTATGGAACCCCAGACAGCTCCCCACCCTAGAAGGCTGACATACCCAGGATGGTCTGTGAAAGCATGTTCCCTGGAATAGATGATCCAGAAACAACCACCAAGAACAGAGTCCCTTGTCTCCGGATCCAGAGGGATTTGAGGAGACAAGTCCGTATATTCTCCATTCCACTGCCTGAGCATGTCTAACTGCAGAGGTCTGAGATGAAACCAAGCAAACGGAATGATGTCCATTGCCGCCACCATCAGTCCGAATACTTCCATACACTGGGCCACTGACGGCCGAGGATTGGACTAAAGGTCTCGACAGGTATCTAGAATATTTGATTTCCTGACTTCTGTCAGAAAAATCTTTATAGATATAGAATCGATTAGAGTCCTTAAGAACGTCACCCTTGTCTTTGGGACTAAGGAACTCTTTTCCAGATTTACCTTCCACCCTTGAGTTCTCAGGAACTATAGTACAATGTCGGGATGAGACCTTGCTTGTTAACAAGACGGCGCCTGGATTAGAATATCGTCCAGAGAAGGCGCCACCGCAACGCCCCAAGGTCTTAGAACCGCCAGCAAAGACCCCAGAACCTTTGTGAAAATTCTGGTAACCGTGGCCAGCCCGAAAGGAAGAGCCACAAACTGGAAGTGTTTGTCCAGAAAACCAAACCTGGAAGAATGGTACAAATAGTTTCCATCTAGTTTCCATCTAGAACGACGGAACTCTGAGAAACTTGTATAGAACCTTGAGGCCTAGGATAGGTCTGAAAGTTCCCTCCTTTCTGGGAACTACAAACAGATTTGAATAAAACCCCTGCCTGTGTTCTTGTGCAGGAACGGGACAATCACACCCAGGGAGGAGAAGTTTCTTATACAATGTAAGAACGCCTCTTTTTATCTGGGCTGCAGATAATTTTGAAAGAAGAAATCTTCCTCAGGGAAGAAAATTTTTGAATTTCAGTTTGTATCCCTGGGTAACTAATCTATAGCCCAGGAATTCTGAACATCTTGAACCCGAGCAAAGAAGAAAAATCTGCCCCCTACAAGATCCGGTCCTGGATTAGTGGCATGACCTTCATGCATGCTGTGTTTGAGTCAATAGCAGGCTATCTGGGTTCTCTTTTTTTTTTTTTTAATCTCTAGAAACTTCAGAAGAGAATATATCCGTCAAGCCAGATCCCAACAAGGTCCTTCCCTTGTAAGAAATCGCTAGAAGGTTAAACTTAGAGCACACATCCGTAGAACAAGGCTCCCACCATAATGGCTTGTGAGCTGGATGCTCCCAACTGAAAAATCTGAAATAAAGGAATTAGCCAACTTTAAAAGCTTTAGACCTAATCTGGATTTCATCCAGGGGAGTTTCCAATTTATTATCATCAGACAACACAAGCAATATGCCGTTGCACTAGCGACTGTATCAAGGTACACAGCTGGTTTCCATTGTAAGCCCTGGTGTACATCCCCCTTCTATTCTTTGTCCATAGGACCTTTGAGAACCCAACCATCCAAATGGGTATAATAGTTCTCTTAGTTAAGCCGGCAACTACTACCTCCACCCTAGAGAATGAGTGCCCCGCCTCCATAGCTGAGTCGGCTATGGGAAACATGTGAATGCTGTCCAAAGTAATGGAACACAGTTCATTGACCTCAAAAGCCGAAGGGCTGCATCAACCCTGCCGGATATGAAACTTTTGTAGTCAGGACCGGTACCAACTAAACTACCTCACCGGATCCTTATAAGTTGCTGGACGCAGTAGGATAGACTACAGCGGTAGCCCAAGATAGCCCAAAACCTCCTAAGGAAATAAATGGAGGTGTTCACGCTAAAAAAACTGAAGGAAACAACCTCAGGATCAAGTAAAGATATTATACCATCTGATTCTGAGAAAACTCTCCCAGATAATCCCAAAGAATCTTCCTTTCAGGTAGTAATAGAGAGGTATTTGATGATAGTAACCACTGAATCAATCACCCTCATAAGTAATCAGTCATTACAAATATGTATGCATGTAATGTGTAGTTGTAAAGCGCTGCTAATCACCCAAAAGGATTTCAAAACACTGATCATGTTATCAACCTTTGATTAAAAATAAATCCTCAAATGTTTTCCATAATTGGAATAATAGAGGATGCGCAGAGCACTGCATGTGGGCCATAACAATAAGTGGGACACTACAGGAGAAATTGTGGCATAAATTGACCGTAGTCAAGAGACTCTCAAACAGCAAAAAGCCTAATAAGGAAAAATTGTCTTTTTTTTGCACATAAAAAACGTTACTGTTTCTTTAATTCCAAAAGTAACATCTTTTTGTGCTCATGTTTCATCCTAAAAAACACCAAGGATGGAACAACAAGTTTTATTTAAATATTTTCTGCTGTTTATCTAACAGCCAAAATACCATACTGTCACTTTAAATGTTAAAACTTTAACTTTTTTACGGTTGCAGAAAAAAATATGACGGCCCACAAATAGACAACCTCAGAGAAATCTCGCTGAGGTGCCCTAATACACGTTCACCGTGAAAACAAATCCGGAGCGCAGTTGTAGCGCTATCCAGACTCACAGAGATGAAGAGTAATGCGTCAGCAAAGGAAACCGCTCTCTTCCAAGAAAGCGGGTGCAGCCTAAATCGGCCCCAAGCTCCGCCCCTCATGGGCGTGAGAACACATCCAAGCATACAGATATTTTAATTGCGCTGCTGAGAAAAATGGGCACCAAACATAACCCCGCCCTTCGTGGGCGTAATATACACACTCTCCCGGTCGCCATATTTATATCATATACAAACCAACGGGAGTTAACTGACCCCCTTTGACAAAAAGTATGAAGGAGCCTTACACATAAAATTATACAGCAGTCAGAATGAAAGGATAAAAAGTGAACATCATTCAGATTAACCTTCTCTGTATAATGGGCATATAACCTGAACCCTATTAAATCCGTTCAGTGCAAATGCCCCCAGAAGCCCCACTCCTGAGCCCACGTGCATGCACCCAGAAGCCACACTCCTGAGCCCACGTGCCTGCCATTACCATGCTGTCGTAGAATCCTCCTTTATGTATATAAAAAGAGATATTTGTCCCAGAAAAGTGCTACAATTCCTCTGTCCTGAATCTTTCCTTGTTGCTTCAGACCCAGAATAAAAATGTCAGTGCTTACCTTAGTATTCTGTCCGACAGCAGGGCAGCACATCAGGTTTAGGAGGTCCTCTCCCTCCCATAGCTCTGTGGAATAAGATAAGCCTGAGTTAACTGTGCTTAGGCTATCCAGATTAGGGAAGCATAAATGTATAGGAGGCGCAGTGAGAACTATGTCCCACCAGTTCCTATTGCTTTAAAGCCACCAATAGCTCTACTACAGAGACTGATATGGACTACAGCTACACCCTAGAACAAAGCAGCACACTCTGGCACTACTTTAAAAATAATAAACTCTTGATTGAAAAATCTATACTAACACCTCACTTTACCCCTTCCTATCGCTAACGTAGGCAAAGAGAATGACTGGAGTGGGAGGGAAGGGAGGAGCTATATATAGCAGCTCTGCTGTGGTGCTCTTTGCCTCCTCCTGCTGACCAGGAGGTGAATATCCCACAAAATGAAATCCGTGGACTCATCGTGTCTTTTAAAAGAAAGATAAGATCTTGGCAACCTTAACTCTGTGCCAGGAAAAACAATGCTCTTCACACGAGAGTAAGTAGGTCCTCCACACCTTGTGGTAGATACGCTGAGTAACTGGTTTACGAGCTTGAATAAGAGTATCAATGACACTCTCAGAGAAACCTCTCTTGGCCAAGATTAAGCGTTCCATCTCCACGCAGTCAGCCTCAGAGAATATAGATTTTGATGAACAAAATGGACCTTGTATCAGCAGGTCTCTGCGACAAGGTAACTTCCAAGCAGGAGATGAGGACATCCCCACTAGATCCGGAAACTACGTCCTTCGCGACCACAAAGGAGCAATCAGGATTACGGATACCCGCTTCTGCTTAATGGGGGCCACCACTCAAGGAAGAAGCGGTAATGGAGGAAAAAGATATATGAGCTTGAACCTCCAGGGCACTGCTAGTGCATCTATTAGAGTCGCTTGGGGATTCCTCGCCCCGTATCTGGGTAGGTGCTATTGAGACGGGACGGCATGAGATCTATTTCCGGCGTTCCCCCATTTGCTGCATATCTCTGCAAACACCTCGGGATGGAGAGACCATTCCCCTGGATGGAAGGATTGCCTGTTGAGTAAATCTGCCTCCCAGTTGTCCACATCCGGAATGTGGATCGCTGACAGGGAACAGCTATGGGCCTCCGCCCACTCCAGAATCTGAAATACTGCCTTCATCACCAAGGAACTTCTCGTTCCCCCTTGATAGTTGATGTAAGCCACCGAAGTTATATTGTCTGATTGGAATCTGATAGACTGGGACGAACACAGAAGTGGCCAAGCCTTCAATGCCTTGAAGATTGCCTGTAGTTCCAAAATATCGATCGGGAGGGAGGACTCCTAAATCTTCAACCCCTGTGCCTTCCTGGCACCCCAAAAAGCTCCCCATCCGGATAGGCTTGCGTCCCAATCTCCCAGGATGGTCAGGAGGGCAAGACATGCCGAAGTTAGCTTGCAACGTCTCTGGTCTGTTAGAAATATCCTCATGGATAAGGAGTCTATTATAGTACCAATGAATTCCACCCTGGTACTTGGGATAAATTAACTCTTTTCCAAGTTTATCTTCCATCCATGTGATCGAAGAAGACTGAGAAGGGACTTTGAGAAATCTTCCGCAAGACGAAAGGATGGTGCTTGCACTAGAATATCGTCCAAGTATGGGGCTACTGCAATACCCTGAGTTCTGGCAATGGCTAGAAGAGCCCCCAGAACCATCGTAAAGATTCTTGGAGCAGTAGCTAGGCAAAACGGAAGAGCAATGAACTGGAAGTGCTGGTCCAGGAATCCGAACCTCAGGAACTGAAAAAGTGTTCCCTGTAAATTGGAACATGAAGGTAAGCGTCCTTCAGATCTATAGTGGTCATAAACTGGCCTTCCTGAATTAAAGGAAAGATGGACCTTATCTCCATCTTGAAGGGACACAGAAATTTGTTTAAGCACTTTAGGTCCAGAATTGGGCGGAAAGTTCCCTCCTCCTTTGGGGCAATGAAAAGGTTTGAATAAAACCCCAAACCTCTTTCTTCGATAGGCACCGGGACAACTCCTCCTAAGGAGGATAGATCCACAACGCACCCTAGAAAGGTCTTTTCTGGTCTGGTAGACAGATTCGAGAGAAGGAATCTGCCCCTTGGCGGATGAGATTTGAAGCCCTTTTGTATCCCTGAGATACCACCTCCAAGACCCATGGATCCAGTACGTCCTTGAACCAGGCATCTGAAAAAAAAGAGAGAGTCTCCCCCCTACATGTCGATTTGTTTTTGGCAGGCTTCTTATTCTGCTTGGATTTATTCCAGGACTGAGCCGGATTCCAAGTACTCTTGGGTGGCTCTGGCTTGGAGGAGGATTGTTGTCGTTGAGATTTGTCAGAACCAAAGGAACGAAAATTAGAAGCTTGTCGTCCCTTAGACGACTTCTTATCTTGTGGTAGGAAGGCACCCTTGCCTCCGGTAACCATAGAAATAATGGGAGTCCAGGCCTAGACCAAATAAAATCTTTCCCTTGAAGGGAAGAGAAAGGATTATGGACTTAGAAGTCATATCCGCAGACCAAGACTTTAACCAGAGCGCACAGCAGGCTAGGACCACAAAGCCAGAGGTCATTGCATTTAGGCGAATCATTTGCATGTTCGCATCACAGATAAAAGAGTTAGCAATTCTAAGAGCTTTAATTCTGTCTTGAATATCCTTGAGGGGAGACTCCACCTCAATGAGTACCGACAAAGAGTCGCACCAGTAGGTAGCTGCTCCGGCAACCGTGGCAACTGCAGCAGCCAGTTGAAACAAAAAAAAACGTATGTTGAAACATCTTTCTCAGAAAGGTTTCCATTTTCTTATCCATCAGCTCTCTGAACGAAGAACTATCCTCAAGAGGTATAGTTGTATGTTTAGCAAGTGCAGAGATAGCACCATCCACTTTAGAAATGGAGTCTCTGAATCTTCTGACACTTATCTGCCACCTCCTAACATGACGAAAGGCAAAGAATGATTGGGGTAGTGAGGAAGTGGCAGGGATATTTAAAGTGAAGGTAAACTTTGGTGAATTAAAGACCGTTTTTTAAAAATACTATTAAAAACAGGGGCACTTTCACTCATCAATGTTTACAAAGCAGCCGTTTTGATTAAAAACATACCTTTTTTTATTTTCATTGCTACAGCAGCTTCCCCCTCCTGGAAATCCTCTCTTTACAAGTCAGCAATGACTAATCCGGCTTCCTCCAATCACAGCATGGCCTCAGGCAATGACTACCCTGGGGGGAAGCCGTGATTGGAGGAAGCCGGATTAGTCATTGCTGACGTGTGAAGAGAGGATTTCCAGGAGGTGGAAGCTGCTCTGGCTGTGAAAAGAATAAAAGGTTTTTAATCAAAACGGCTGCTTTGTAAACTTTGGTGAATGAAAGAGCCCCTGTTTTTAATAGTATTTTTAAAAAATGGGCTTTCATTCACCAAAGTTTACCTTCACTTTAAGCCTTTGGCTGGGGTGTCTTTGCCTCCTCCTGGTGGCCAGGTGTTGTATTTCCCAACTGTAAGGAATGAAGCTGTGGACTCTCCCTATCTTAGGAAAAAGGGGGGAAAAAAGCAAAATATATTGTAATTTCTGTACTTCTAACAGATGGGCACAGAGTTCAATTAAAAAAAAAGGGGGGGGGCGACACTGAGAATATGTTTTGACTTTTTATAAGAGTAACTGGCTTTTTATGGTTACATTCCTGTTAAACACGACCACTAAACACAGCAGAACTGCATAATCAATAAATGCATAATAAAGATACAATGCAAAAGCACTGTTTGAAATTCAAAGAAGTAGAATATTTTTTTCTGATAAATATCAGTTACATTTTCCTTCATAATGCATCATGTGACAGTCATCAGCCAATCACAAAATACATATATGTATATACTATGAATTCTTGCACATGCTCAGTCAGAGCTGGTGCATCAGAAAGTTTGTATATAAAAAGATTGAGCACATTTAGATAATGTAAGTGAACTGAAAAGTTGTTTAGAATTGCATGATCTATGTAAATCATAAAAGTTTAATTTTGACTCAACTGTACCTTTAATTCTACAGTGACAATTTGTAAAATTAAATCTTGAACACATTCATGAAGTTAGTTTCAAGAAAAAAAAATACATAGTTCAAGTACTGAAGATGCAAGCTTACCTCATATACTCAGAGCTCTCCGCTTCTCTCAGTTTGTCACTCGCTTTGTCTAAGAAACTGCTGACCATCTGCATATAATCAAATTGACAAGAGTTGTAACTAATGTGCAATTTGTAAATGAGTACTTTAAAAAAATAAAAATCAATACTACTGCCCTTTACAGGTAAGCAAAGCAAAAGTGGATTGAAGTGTTCCATATTATTTTTTTTCTTTAATTTGACGGTAAAGATTATTGAAAGAGGATTGGGAAGAGTATGACATTTAAACAGCTTTGCAATTTACTTCTGTTATCAATATTGCTTAGTTCTCTTGGTATCCTTTGTTAAAGAGTAATCCTAGGTGAGCTCAGGAGCGTGCATGTGTCTTTAGCCATATGCTACTAGTGTCTAACAATTTATAGCAATATTATACAGCTGCAAACACTGCTGTCATAGACTGCTTTAGACATGTGCACGAACCTGAGCTCCAATTAGCCTACCTAGGTTTTCTCTTCAACAAAGGATATCAAAGGAACAAAGCTCATTTTATATTAAGAATAAATTAGGAAGATGCTTAAACTGCATGCTCTATCTAAATCATGAACATATTTGGACTTTACCATCCCTTTAAAATGAGACACCCTAAGGCATACTTACTTATGTAATGTTATATTTATTGCCTAACAGTCTAGTTATAATCCAATACCCAATTAATGGGACATTAAAGTTAGGTTTTAAAAAAAAAAAAAACAAAATAATATTCCTATGGAAAAAAAAAGTGTTTATAGGGACAAATTAGGAATATGAAACTCAATTTTTTTCCTTTCATGATTCAGATAGAGCAATTTTAATCAACTTCTTCATTTTCTCCTGCATTTAGCCACCAATCAGCAAGCACTACCCAGGTACTGAACCAAAAATGGGCCGGCTCCTAAGCTTACATTCCTGCTTTTCAAATAAAGATACCAAGAGAACAAAGAAAAATTGATAAGAGGAGTAAATTAGAAAGTTGCTTAAAATTGCCTGCTCTATCTGAATCGTGAAATGGAATGAAAATGGGTTTCATATCCCTTTAACTTCAAACCATGATTTCCAGGAAGCCTATTTAAAAGAAAACTAAATACAGTAGAATTGGATATTTAAAAAATACACAATAAAAAGACAATGCGCAATAGCTCTTCGCATTTCAAAATCGGCACTAGAATATTTTCAGGTAAATTACAAAGTTAAAAGGGATAGTAAAGTCCAAATTAAACTTTCATTATTCAGATAGGGCATTTCATTTTAAACAACTTTCTAATTTACTTGTATCATCAAATGTGCTTTGTTCTCTTAGTATTCTTGGTTGAAAGTTAAACCTAGGTAGGCTCATATGATAATTTCTAAGCCCTTGAAGGCAGCCTCAAATTAATGCATTTGACATTTTTTTTCCACAGCTAGAGGGCGCTAATTCATGTGATTCATATAGATAATGTGCTCATGCACGTGACGTTATTTAAGAGTCAGCATTAATTGCCTGAAATGCAAATCTGTCAAAAGATCTGTGGAGTGAGTTAGCAGAAGCTTAGATACAAGGTAATCACAGAGGTAAAAGGGATTATCTATCTTTTTAAACAATAACATTTTTGGTGTTTACTATCCCTTTAATTCCATTTTTCCTTCCCCTGTATAATGTGATAGCGATCAGCCAATTACAAAATGTATATGAGTGTATACTGTGCACTTAGGCACATTCTAAGTAGGAGCTGGATCTTTAGAAAGTGTGCACATAAAAATGTGCACTTTATTAATAATGGAAGTATATATATTTTTAAATTGTTTGCTTAATCATTAAAACTTAAATTTTTACTTTAGAGTCCCTTTAAATAAAGCACTCTCCAAAAGAAGTGTAAAACAATCTGAAAGGAGAAGAGACTGTTCATATCATATGCAGCATAGAAACTCGCCGAAATGGCAGTAACTTGTAAGTATACAAAATACGAAGTGTAAGTTTCAACAGCTTTCACATAAAGCAAACAAAATATGTCTTTATCCTCTATCCAGGTTAACAAAACAAAATGTATGCTTACCTGATAAATGTCTTTCTTTCCAGGCATGGAGACAAAAATCATTCCAATTACTAGTGGGATATTCACTCCTTGCCAGCAGGAGGCGGCAAAGAGCACCCCAGAAAAGCTGTTAAGTGTCACTTCCCTTACCCATAATCCCCAGTCATTCGGCCAAAGGAAAATGGAAAAAGAAGATAAGGGTATAGAGGTGCCTGAGGTTTATACCAAAAACTATGCCGTCTTAAAATAAGGGCGAATTGTGGACTCTCCATGCCTGGAAAGAAAGAAATTAATCAGGTAAGCATAAATTTTGTTTTCTTTCCTATGGCATGGAGAGTCCACGAAATCATTCCAATTTCTAGTTGGAACTAATACCCAAGCTAGAGGACACAGAATGAAAGGGAGGGAGAACAAGACTGGCAGACCTAAACAAAAGGCACCACTGCTTGAAGAACTTTCTCCCAAAGATGCCTCAGCCGAGGCAAAAGTATCAAATTTTGAACATTTGGAAAAAATATGCAATGAGGACAAAGTGGCCTCCTGGCAGATTTGCTCCACAGATGTTTCATTTTTGAAAGCCCAAGAAGAGACAGCCCTAGTGGAATGAGCCGTAAGTCTCTCAGGAGGCTGAAGTCCAGCAGACTCCTATGCTAAGCTGATAACACTTCTCAACCAGTGAGAAAGAGAAGTAGAAGTAGCCTGCTGACCCTTACACTTGCCAGCGAAAACAAAAGGGCAGAAGACTGCCGAAAAACTTTAGATGCTTGTAGAAAAAAATTGAGCACCCACAACATTCAGGTTATATAACAGACTTTTATTCTGAAAAAAGGATAGGGACAAAAAGGAAGGAAGAACAATTTCTTGATTGTTACGTTCCAATACCACCTTGTGAAGAAATCCCAAATAAGTATGAAGGACCGCCTTATCTGCATGAAAACTAAGATAAGGGGAATCACACTGCAGAGCCGAAAGATCGGAAACTCTATGATCAGATGAAAAAGCAAGTAGAAATAAAACTTTCCACAATAATTTAATATCAACCGAATGCATAGGCTCAAACGGAGCCTGTTTCAAGTTTAAAGAACAAGGTAAAGGCTCCAAGGAGGAGCAACAGATTGAAACACAGGCCTGAATCTGACCAAGGCCCGAACAAAAGATTGAACATCTGGCAGATCTGCCAGACAATTGAGCAAAACAATAGACAGTGCAGAAATGTGACCCTTCAGAGTTCTGACTGACAAACCCATCTCCAGGCCCTCCTGAAGAAAGGAAAGAATGCGAGGAACCCTCACTCGACTCCCATAGAAAATTCTCCGATTCACACCAATACAGGTAATTACGCCATACCTTATGATAACAAGTAACTAGCTTACGAACCTGAAACATATAGTCTCAATGACTCTCTCAGAAAGCCCACGCCTAGCCAAGACTAGACATTCAATCTCCAAGCAGTCAGCTTCAGAGAATATAGATTTTGGAGGAATGGACCCTGAATTAGACGGTCCCTCACCAGAGTCAACCACCAAGGGTTAAGAGATGACATCTTCACCAGATACGCGAACCAGATCCTGCGAGGCCAGGCATGAGCTATTAGGAGCACAGACGCCCTCTCCTATTTGATACAAGCAATAACTCGAAGGAGAGCAAACGGGGAAAACAGGTACGCCAGACTGAAGTTCCAAGGCACCGCCAGAGCGTTTATCAGTGTGACTAGAGGATCTCGTGATCTTGAACCGCACTTTGGAAGCGTGGCATTCAGACAAGACTATCATTGTGAAAACCTCAGGGTGGAGAGCGGACTCCCCATAATGAAAGGTCTGCCTGCTCAGAAAATCCGCTTCCCAGTTGACCACCCCTGGGATGTGGATGGCAGAGAAGAGGCAGTCGTGAGACTGCACCCACTCTAGAATGCAAGACACCTCCTTCATTGCTAAGGAGCTCCACGTTCCACCCTGGTGATTGATGTACGCCACCGAGGAGATATAGTCCGATTGGAACCTGATAAACCGGACTAAAGCTAGTTGAGGCCAAGTTATGAAGGCATAGTAAATAGCTCTAAATTCTAAAATGTTTATGGGAAGAGAAGACTCCTCCCAAGAACAAAGACCCTGAGGCTTTAGTGTACCCCAAACCGCTCCTCAGCCTAAAAGGCTTGCGTCTGTGGTCACAAACACCCAGGAAGGTCCCAGGAAGCATGTACCCCGAGACAGATGGTCCTGTGAGATCCACCAAGATAGAGAGTCTCTAGATAAGGGATTCAGAGTTATCCTCTGAGATAGGTCCAAGTGTTCTCCGTTCCATTGTCTGAGCATGCATAACTGCAGAGGTCTCAGATGGAACCGAGCAGATGGAATGATGTCCATAAAAGCAACCATCAGACCAATTACTGTCATACACTGAGCCACAGATGGACGTGTAGAGGACTGAAGAGAAAGGCAAGAATCCAGAAATGTGGATGTTCTGACCTCCGTCAGAAAAATCGTCATGGACAGAGAATCTATAATCGTTCCCAAGGGAAAGAAGGACAGACAACTCTGAATGAGATTTTGCAAATTTAAAAGATGGCACTTGAACCAAGATGTTGTCCAGAAAAGGCGCCACCGCTATTACTTGAGATCGACCACCGCCAAAAAAAAGGGCCCCCTAGGACCTTGGTAAAGATTTGAGGAGCTGTGGCAAGACCAAAGGGATGAGCACCCAACTGGAAATGTTTGTCTTGAAAGGCAAACCGAAGGAATAAATGATGTTCCCAGAAATGGGAACATGCAGACACGCATCCTTCAGAACAATGTTTGTCATGAACTAACCTCCCAGTACCAAGGTTAGGATGGAACGAATAGTTTCCATCTTGAAGGACGTAACCTTGAGGAATTTGTTGAGACACTCTAGGTCTAGAATGGGATGAAAAATTACCTCTTCTTTTGGGAACCACAACAAAATTTGTATAGAATCCTTGACCCTGTAGCCCTACGGGAACTGGAACAATCACTCCCAGGGAAGATAGTTCCTTTACGCAGTTTAAGAAGACCTCTCTCTTTACCTGGTTAACAGATAACCTTGACAGGATAAATCTGCCCCTGGGGAGACAAGACAGGAACCCTAACTTGTTTCCATGGAATACAATTTCCACGGCCCAAGGATCATGTACAACGCGGATCCAAGCCTGTAGGAAAAAAGAACAGTCAGCCCCTACATGATCCAAGACTGCTTGCCTCTGGAAGAACAAATTTAGATCCCAAATCGCATCCCTGGGAGACTACATCCACTGCACAAGGATCAGAACATCGCAAAACCACCCACAGAAGGAATTAAATCCTGCCCTACTAGATCCGAGATTGGATTGGTGCGTATTCATGGTGATTGTTCTCAGAGGAAAAAAAACTTGGATTGCAACTCCTGTTCCAGGGCTGAGACCTCCCAAGGGATAGGACTCCTTACCACCTGGAGAAAAAAAATGTAGCCAGACCGGGACACCTATAAAAGAAAAGGTCCCTAAGACAACATAGGATAACAATTAAGAACCTATGAAGATGAAAGCTAACAGCAATCTGAAGGAGAAAATAATATTGTATTTCTATAATAAAAAAAGAGATAAATACAATATGGATATAAAAACACCAACTAGGAGACATGAACTATACATGTCTCAGATGCAGCAAGTATCCCTCAAAAAGAGGGAGATAAAAATGCACGTTATAAATAAAACCTAGAAATAGATTATGATACATGAAATAATCTATAATGAAAAAGGAATTCCCCAGAAATAAAATAGATATATTAAAAGGACATTAAATTCCCCTCAATATGAGGGCGATTAATACATGGAGCCCCCCCAGACAGGGTAACATAATATGTATTAATATATATGCTAAGATGAAAAAAAAATTGCAAATACAGGATGCAATAGTAAAACTTTGACATGCAACCAATAGCACATCAATCTCCATATGAAAGAGATGCAATGCAAAAGGAATACACAAAAAACATTTAAAAATGTGATTGATCCTTTACTGAACTGCCACCAGATGGCGGCAATGTATCACGAGAGTTATAAAAGTCATATTATATTCCTTCATGCCGTGTAATATACTAATACATGTGGGCAAAAAATATAAAGGAGGGAAAACTGGCATTTAGTAGTTACCAGCCCCCATTGACATAAAGACTCATTTTGAAGATCGATAAGATTATAGGGACACTGAACCTAATTTTTTTCTTTCATGTTTCAGATAGAACATTCCATTTCAAGCCACTTTCTAATTTACTTCTATTAATTTCTCTTCGTTCTCTTGCTATCTTTAATTGAAAAAGAAGGCATCTAAGCTAAGGAGCCAGCAAATTTCTGGTTTAGGACCATGGACAGCACTGGTTTATTGGTGCTGTCCAATCAGCAAGGACAACTCAGGTTGTTCACCAAAAATGGGCATCTAAACTTACATTCTAGCTTTTCAAATAAACATACCAAGAGAATGAAGAAAATTTGATAATAGGAGTAAATTAGAAAGTTGCTTAAAAATGCATGCTCTGGTTCCGGTGGAGGAGGAGCATGTAACTTCTGCTGTGCTCTCTGCTCCAGTCCCTTCAGCTGTTGGCGGTAAACCCTGCGCGCCTCACCCCAATTACTGGGGCTGCTACTTGGACAGTTAGAAACACCGCTCTTGGAACCCAACAGTGCCCTTACATCGCACTGTTTCTACTACAAGCCTTGCTGGCTTGGACTTTGCCACCCTGATTAACTTTTTGTCACTCACCACAAATTCCCAGTGACTATAATTTAATTCCTTCAGCCCCCCCCTGGACGTCTCTATTTTCTCCAGTAATTTTGAGAGACACTTTATTTTTTCTAAAAGTTCCTGCCTCTGTTCCCTCTTCTCCCTTGGTACTCTTCACCTTCCCGGTCTTAAAATCCCCCACTGCCTAGCCGCACCTGTTACTGCTGAAAGAGATTGTCTTTGCCTAACGGAGATGTTGATCACTCACTCTCCGGCTGAATCTGCTGACACCTTGTTCCCGGCTTCCCGCTGAGCCCCGGCTGTGCACCTGTGCTTGAATTCCCCATCTCCCACCGGTGCTGCGAGAGAGGGGGTGAGATCGAAGCCTTCTGTTATCCCGAGGTAACGCGGGAACACCGACACACTTGCACACTCTGCTCCACCTACCAAGCCGCTTTCTACAACCGGCAGCCTGTGTCTGTCCCTCCTCTCCCACCGGTGCTGCGAGAGAGGGGGTGAGAACGAAGCCTGCTGCTATCCCGAGGGAACGCGGGAACACCGACATACCTGTACACTCTGCACCACCTACCAAGCCGCTCTCTACAACCGGCGGCCTGTGTCTGTCCCTCCTCTCCCACTGGTGCTGCGAGAGAGGAGGTGGTATTGATTTTGACGAGCGGAGACCATTCCACGGAGGAGAAAGACAAGGCAAAGGCATCCGTATCGCAGAATTCCTTGTACTTGGAAGTTCCAGCATATACTCGGTGGCAGTGGGGAAGAAGCGGCCGGTGCAAGGTGAGCTGATTGGGACTGTGTTTTGAGCTTGGTGGTTGGAGAAGAGGGGTTAAAAGTGGACTAAGCCCTTAAAAATTTGTTTCAAGGGGACAGAATCATAGAACTCTTCCTCACTTGTTGTATAAACATTGACTCTACATAACTTTTATTCTCGCTTCTTCTTCCCCCTACAACACTAACTGCAATATTACACTCAATGCCAAATAATATATTTTGCTGTAACAGCAGGTTGTAATACAGAAACGCAGGACAGAAAGATATAGGAGGGAAAAAAGGAAACACCTAAGAAGACAAAACCTGCTTACACAACAAGGAATGTACAGAAAGCATAAAACAGTTAAAAGGTTCGAAGAAATAGGAGGGAATAGAGCTAGGGGGAAGAAGAAATAGAGAAGAGGGGAAGAAGAAACTGAAGCAACAAGAAATACAAGTCCTAGAACTTTTCAATTCTTTTTTTTATATAAAACTTATTCTTTATTTGATTGAACTATACTTGCTTGCATTGTGGTCAACAAAGTAATATAAAAACTAACATTATCTCTTAGATGTATTAATCTAAGCTAGTAACATCCTAGGGGGAATGTAGCCCCTCACCCCTTCTTCTTATAGGGATCATTTCTCTCTGCTCCCTTTTTCCTGCTGCCTCCTTAAAAAGTGTATTCCCTTTCACTCCCTAGGCAAATCTACTCATTTTTCTTTTAGGCCATTCTATCATTAGGTTTAATTGTCTCAACTCTTAAAATTAAATTATTATTAGGTTAACTTTATGCAAGTTTTTTGAGTAATACATATACAGTGCCTTGCTAAAATTTGTAACTTTCCCTCTTTAATGATCTCTGTCCTTATTATTGTGGCTGTTTTTTGTTTTTTTTTCTCTCCAGGCTTAATTAATCAGCCTTTTTCCCCTCTGATGGTAAGAGAGGGATTAAGAAAATTGTTACAATTCTCTAGAACATATAGTAACATAAAAACTAACATTATCTCTTAGATGTATTAATCTAAAGTTGTAACATTCTAGGGGGAATTTAGTCCTTTACCCCTTCTTTTTTATAGGGACCATTTCTCTCTGCTTCCTTTTTTCTGCTGCCTCCTTAATATTAGGTTTAACTGTCTCAACTTTTAAAATTAAGTCATTATATTTTAAAAGGTTAACTTAATGCAAGTTTTTTGAGTAATACATATACAGTGCCTTGCTAAAATTTGTAACTCTCCCTCCTTAATGATCTCTGTCCTTATTATTGTAGCTGTTTTTTTCCCCTGGGCTTGACTGATCAGCCTTTTTCCCCTCTGATGGTAAGAGGGGGAATGGGAGGATCAGTTTAGCTTAGAAACGCTAATTGAAAGGGAAGGAAATAGAAATAGGAAGGTGGGGTAGGGAGAGGAAGAAGGGGAGATAGTAAATCCGAGTCCCTCTTTCTCTGACACATCTCTAGATACCCTTGGGAGGCTATTGTAAAAAAGGGGAAGAGGAAGAGAAAAAGGCTAGAAGGGAGAGGGAGAAAAAGGAGAGGAAATAGTTCTGCTGGAAGAATTAGGCTTTGTTAGAAAAATTCCTCCCCCTTAGAGGAACATTCCCCTCCCAGACTTTGGATGTTCCCTGCTTCTGGATAAAATAAAGCTACCTCAATATTTCATCTCATAGATATTAAGGTCACCTGAACCCAACCTCTTTCCCTCTGCCAGGTCTAAGGAGAATTTTTATAAACCTTGCACTGGTCCACACAGCTCTTTTTCACGCTTCCTCCCTCTTCACTTCCTCACGTCACAAAAGGGGGTAGTCTCCCCCCAACCCTTCCTTGAGTGTTACTTTTTCCCTTTTTTTTCTTATAATTATAACATCCCCTATTGGGTACTCACTAACCCTCTTAAGTAATAACTAACCTACACTTAACTTTCTTCACCTCACCCCACAATCGAATATTCACCCGGTAATCGTTAAATCACGTCACCTTATATGGATAAATTCCTACACGGGCACCACAAGACTTCTCCTGCGACCATGACAGGGAGACAGAGAGATAAGAAGAACAAAACTGCTCCTGAAACTCTACCTGATACAGGTATGTCTGTATCACCTCGGCCAGCTACCCCAGAACAGTTAGATATACACTCACTAGTCTCTAAAATTTCAGAAGCACTAACCCCAAAATTCGACCTGCTGGAAAAAGAGATTAGACAAGATATTGCCTCTTTATCCAATGAGGTAAAACAGTTCGCCTTTAGAATATCTGAGGCTGAACAAAGAATTTCTGATCTGGAGGATCTAACCTCTGATTATAAAGATAATCTTGAATCCACAAATAATATCATTTTGAAAATGCAAAGTAAAATCGAAGATCTAGAGGATAGATCAAGAAGGAATAACCTTCGGATTATAGGGGTTCCCGAAGCAGGGCAATCTGAAGACCTCGAGAAACTAATAACCATAACCTTGCCTAGGTTACTGCAGATACCAGAATCTCACTCACCTATTATCATAGAAAGGGCCCATAGGATAGGCCCAATTGACACATATAGAAATAGTACCCGGCCAAGGCCTATTATAGTAAAATTTTTAAATTTTCAGCATAAGGTTATGTTATCTCAGGCATTTCGCAAACAGCAACCCATCTTTTTAGGTGAGGCAAAAATCTACCTATTCCAAGACTATTCTGCAGGTACAGCCGCCAAAAGGAGGGACCTCGCCCCTCATTGCACAAATTTTTATTAATAAAGGCATCCAAGCAACCCTGCTGTACCCGGCCAGGTTGAAACTCCTAATTGATGGTCAAGTACATTTTTTTTGAAACTGCACAAGATGCAGCCAAATTCTATGCTGAATCCTTTCCTCAGAATAAAAACTGAAAGGAGTTAACTAATTTATCAAGATTTAACCCCATAATTGGACACTTATGAGTAGACTCATAGTGTATGGTCGAGGATCGGGAGGCAAGCCCAAACTTTTTAAGTTGCTTGTTCTAAATGGGCTTACAGGGTTAAAAATTTTATTTAGGGTTTTTTTTTTTTTTTTTTCTCATTCTCTCTCTTCTCTCTTTCTCTCCTTTTTTCCTTCTCTCTTTTCGAGAGCTCTGTGAAAAATGGCTGGGGAGGGTAACCTAAAATTGACCTCCTGGAATATAGGTGGTCTAACCTCGCCTATAAAACGAAAGGCAATACTTTCCCAGTTAAGAAAAGACAACACTGACATCGCATTTTTACAAGAGACGCATTTGAAACCTGAAGAAGTATTAAAACTTAAGACCTCTTGGGTTAAAGAAGTTTTATTCTCTTCTACCACAAAAAGAAAAAGTGGAGTAGCAATCCTCTTGGGGAAGAAACTCTCTTACGAGGTTATTCAGGTGGATACGGATCAAGAGGGGAGATATCTGATGGCTAAAATCAAAGTTTTAAAAACGTTATACACATTTTGTAACGTATATGCCCCCAACGTTTTCAGCCTTCCCTTCTGGGAAACGTTACAAAATAAACTTCTTTTATTTTCAGAAGGGTACTTAATACTTGGAGGTGATTTCAACATGGCCTCTCAATATCCGGCTGATAGGCTTAGGCAAAGCTCTGTTCCCTATAAAACCAAAAGAGACAATCTAGAGTCAAAACTGTTCACTAAATTGTTTAGTAATTTGAAACTTTGCGACATCTGGAGGATCCAAAACCCTGATCATAGGGAGTTTACATGTCACTCCAGAGCACATAAAACCCTTTCAAGAATAGATCTAATTCTGCTAGATGAAAGAGCCTGCAAAACGAAGATGGTGGCTGGGATCTTACCCATCACCATCTCAGATCACGCCCCGATCACCCTTGATATTCAATTAAACTCTCCAAGTATCAGGAATTCCGGTTTCTTCTTTCCACATTTCCTAGCAACTGACCTCAAATTCAAAAACTGGCTTATCTCTAGGTTCCGTGAATATGTATCTTTTAACAAAGAACATATTCCTCAGCCCGATTTATTTTGGGAGACTGCTAAGGCAGTTCTCCGTGGGGAAATTATAGCTTATTCCATCTCCAGATCCAAAAAACTTAAAAGAAGGGAAAGCGAAGTATTAAAGGCAGTTATGAATGCATATAACCGTTATATTTTTCAAAAAACCTCTGAAAACTGGTCCAGGTACATTAAGGCACTAGCTGTCAGGGACTCTTTTACTTTATAAATCGACCCAGAAAGACCTTAGGCTACGTGCCAAATTATACAGATATGGTAACAAGACCGGGAAGCTCTTGGCAAACTTGGTTAAGGCTGATAGATCTTCCTCCACAATAAAGTCTATTACCCAGGGTACTAAATCTCTTACCTCCTCAGAAGAAATATGCAAGGAATTTGAAGAATATTATAAGACATTATATTCCCATAAGGTTTCCAATATTATTCAGAGGGAAAGTTTCTGGAATAAAATAGTGGTACCAACTTTAACCCCCGACTTAATAGAAACTTTACAATCCCCAATTTCTGAAATAGAAATCTCTACAGCAATCCAAAGGCTAGCCCTTAACAAAGCTCCGGGACCGGATGCGCTCCCGAATGAATTCTATAAAATATTGGCACCAGAAATTACATGTTATCTAACTTCACTCTTTAACGATATTTATATCACTGGTAGAAGCCCCACTAAAGAATTTGTCGCATCATATACAACTCTCATACTCAAGCAGGGGAAAGAACCAAACAAAAAGGAATCATACAGGCCCATTGCACTTCTAAACACAGATTACAAGCTTTTCACAGCCATCCTCGCACACAGACTTCAATCATTCCTTCCCACTATCATACATAAAGATCAAGCTGGTTTTATCTTGAAGCGAAACTCTTCAGCTAAGATAAGAGAGGTTTTCTTGACCATAGAATATTTTAGGAAGATGGAGGAATCAGGAGGGCTGGGGGGGGAGGACACCTCTGATAGGGCAATCATCTCTATAGATGCTGAAAAGGCATTTGACTCGGTACATCATGATCATTTGTCCTTTACACTACAGCAGTTTGGTATAGGAGGTAATATGCTCCGTTTATTCAATAACTTATACAGGAATGCCTCCACAAAAATCTTAGTAAATGGTGATATGACTCAAGATATAAGACTCGAGAGGGGAACCAGGCAGGGGTGTCCTCTCTCTCCTCTTCGATATGGCCATTGAGCCTCTTGCTATACAGATTCGACATCAATTGCAAGGGATTAAAATAAAAAAAAAAGAACTGCAAATCGCATTATACGCAGATGACGTATTGGTATATATATCGGATACAGCTAGAAACATCCCTAAACTTCTTGAAATTGTGGAGCAGTTTGGCTCATTTTCTGGCTATAAGGTGAACATCTTAAAGTCTGAGTTATGCTGGCTTAAACAAACTAAAGACTCTTGTCAAAATATTCCGTTTTCTATAGTTCAGAATGCATTCAGATACTTAGGTATCTTGGATCTCTCCTAATCCTAATGCCTGGTATGACTTAAATATTGCACCCGTTCTAAATAAAGTTAAACAAGCTTTTAAAAACTGGCAGAATCTCCCTCTGTCTCTATCAGGACGAATAGCACTTTATAAAATGTCTCTGTTACCTAAAACCTTATATGTCCTCCAGAACACTCCACTTGTCTTGAAAATAAAAGATATACTATCTTTTAACTCCGCTCTTCACTCTCATCTGGCAGAACAGGAAACCAAGGATCTCACTGTCTAAGTTAGTGCTTCCCGTAGAATTTGGGGGACTCTCTTTACCAGATATTAGGCTATACAATGCAGTGTTTCAGGCCAGAGTAGCTTTGGATTGGCTAGCTAACTCTAATTATGTAACAAGTTTTGATCTGGAAAGTAACATAGCCTCTCCATGCTCCCTGATAGCCTTATTACACTGTAATAATAATATACTACCGCCTGAAATAAAAAAGATAAAATCTATCTATAATCCAATTCAGATGTGGAAGAAGCTATGTTCTTTGTTACACATTGAATTTAGGATCTCAAGGTATTTACCACTTTCAAACAACCCACAATTTCAACCTGGGATACAATCTGCTCTCTTCACCAAGTGGAAATCGCTCGGTCTTATAAATATTTCTCAGCTGTTAGACTTCGAAAGAAGGTGCATTAAAACATTTAACTCTCTTAAAGAGGAATATCACCTTTCTAACAAAAATTTTTATGCTTATCTCCAAGCGAGACACTATGCTCTTCAATTAACAAATGACTTTGGCTGGGATTGGTCTTTAGGTCTCCTTGAAAACTGGCTTACGTTAGTTAAAAGTGGTATAACTTCGATATCATATATCTATCAAAAACTTATCTCACTTAAAGGTCCAGATATAATAGAAAAGTTGCAGGCCAAGTGGGCAGCAGCTCTACCGGAAACTTCATTGCAGGCAAATGTTGTAACCTCATCATGTCAAGCAGTCTTGCGAGCTATTCTCTCTGCCTCATGGCGTGAGGCACATGTAAAATTGCTCCACATGACATATTTTACTCCAGAAAAAGGGACTAAATGCCGAAATCCCAGCTTTAACAAATGCCCAAAATGTTCATATATATCGGCTAGCCTTATTCATATGTTTTGGCATTGTCCAAAAATTAGAAACTTTTGGCTAAAGATACAGTACTGGTTAAGAAACATGGTGGGTGTCCCCTCCTTGATATTATCTCCTCCAAACATAATCTTTCCTCTCACAGATCTAGGCCTGCCTCAGGATAAACTCAAAACAGTCACCTTGGTAATACTTGCGGTTAGATATTTAATCTTGAAAAAATGGAAGCTGAAAGCAACCCCGAGTATTTCAGAGGTAAAAAATTGTTTAAAAAAGCAATGCATTATCGAACAAATTGATACCGATCTACATAGTGACATAGACGTGAAGAGTTTCTTCTCTAAGTGGTCGAATTTTATTAAAGCTTTATCCCCTAGCGAGATTGAATACTTAATATATCCATTCAAAGATACGGAACTGGTCCTTTTGGGATTATGGTGACCCTCCTCAGCCAAAAGCTATAGTCATGGAGGGGGAGGGAGAATAGAGAAATAATTTCTTTTTTTTTTTTTTTTTTTGTGTTTATTTAAATTTATGAGTGTTCAATTGGGTTTGTTTTTTTTATTTAAAATTAGAAAAATCCCAACTAGATGTACAAATACTTCATATAAGGGAATTAGTAATTTGGTATGTGAAATGTGAAATTTTCAATTTAAAATTGTCTTGCTTTGCAATATATTATGTTTTACCTGGCCCTGCGAGGCATAAGAGGTTGAATTTATTTGATTGTACACCTTGTTGGCTATAAATAAATAATTAAAAAAAAAAAATGCATGCTCTATCTGAATCGCAAAAGAAAAAATTTGGGTTCAGTGTCCCTTTAAGCGACCATTTCACTTTGCACTCTAGTGTGAACTGATAAAGTCCACTAGACACATCATAGTGTAAAAACATTTTCTCAGCTGTTCTAATACAGATAGGGTAAAAGCAAAGTCTCAACCTAAGAGAGTTGCAAGGAGTGACAACACATGGCGCTAAAAAGCGATTAAATGACACTGCAACACAAGCCGCCATAACTACAGCCTAGCTGTCAACATGAGAAACTGGCACCGCCATTTTTAACATAAAAGCGCATTCGAAAGAAAACATTTTTTCCTCATACTGCCTTTCTGAAAACCGTTATGCTATTGCTCAGTTACCAATAAGCATACGGACAAAAACTCATGTAAAGAGTAGCTATACACTTTTCGGTCTGCGCTGTCGTCCTGTGAGGTATACAGTCGAGTTAAGGCCCTACAGAGTGGAATAGACAAATGGCGCCAATCTATTCTCAGCTGCGTAACTATCTGCCGTTCACGCAGAGAAAAGTTACATACTGAGAAAAGATCGCTAAATAGGAAAATACATTATCAAAATAAGGTGGATAAAACAGTAACGGCTGCTTTCCACGCCAATAAAGGCTCTACAAGGAGGGATATGTATAAATGAACCCACACTAGGAGTATAGCATAAAACACCCCTAAAACAAAATTTCCGAGATCACACGCTCCATTTCCTCACATAACATGGAATGCATAACAGTCAGCGGCAGTGTCCTGTCATATTATAGCCGGAGGTGCCACTGCTGCAAAAGAGGAACAGAAAGAAAAATGTAATGGAGGTAATTGTAGATACTCCATAATAAGTATCCCCACATAATAAAAAGGCTGACTCTAATGGGGGAACCGGATCCTGCTAAGGAGATGCCGGATAGATAAAAGCTCCTCTTTAATCACCGATATCCCCAGCCGGGGATATAACCAAGTTTCCAGATCCATATTATAGGGCAATGGATGTGCCAGCTGGTCACCGTTAAATGTCCACCCTGTCTCTGATGACAGTAACACTTATCTGCCAAGGGAAGGATTTAAATAAGAAATATAAAAGGACTTACCCTCCAGGGTCTTCTGCTGTGGAGCAGAAAACAGCACCTCCAGGTGTAGCCAGCTTCATCAGCTCACTGACAGGGACCTGGGTAGAAAAGAAAAAACAGAGTAACCAACCCTGGTTTTCTAATTAGGGGTAGCATACTTATTGGAAGGTAAGCAAAGACTGCCTCGCCGTCTTCCAACTGCTAAAAGCCACCATTACTCTTACTAAAGAGATGACATGGACACAGCATAGCCCCAATCCTTGCTTGCAGGGAAAAGTACTTGTAAAAGGATTAAATATCTTCAGACACCTTCTTCGCACATCCTCCCTTGACAGAGGCAAAGAGAATGACTGGGGGTTATGGGTAAGGGAAATGACACTTAACAGTTTTGCTGGGGTGCTCTTTGCCGCCTCCTGCTGGCCTGAAGTGAAAAACAAAATTTATGCTTACCTGATAAATGTATTTCTCTTGTGGTGTATCCAGTCCACGGATCATCCATTACTTGTGGGATATTCTCCTTCCCAACAGGAAGCTGCAAGAGGATCATCCACAGCAGAGCTGTCTATATAGCTCCTCCCCTAACTGCCACCTCCAGTCATTCAACCGAAGACAAGCAAGAGAAAGGAGAAACTATAGGGTGCAGTGGTGACTGTAGTTTAAAAATAAATAAAAAACACCTGCCTTAAAATGACAGGGCGGGCCATGGACTGGATACACCACAAGAGAAATAAATTTATCAGGTAAGAATAAATTTTGTTTTCTCTTGTAAGGTGTATCCAGTCCACGGATCATCCATTACTTGTGGGATACCAATACCAAAGCTATATGACACGGATGAAGGGAGGGACAAGGCAGGAGCTTAAACGGAAGGCACCACTGCCTGTAAGACCTTTCTCCCAAAAATAGCCTCCGAAGAAGCAAAAGTATCAAATTTGTAGAATTTAGAAAAAGTATGAAGCGAAGACCAAGTCGCCGCCTTACAAATCTGTTCAACAGAAGCCTCATTCTTAAAAGCCCATGTGGAAGCTAACGCTCTAGTAGAATGAGCTGCAATTCTTTCAGGAGGCTGCTGGCCAGCAGTCTCATAAGCTAAGCGGATTATACTTCTTAGCCAAAAAGAAAGAGAAGTTGCCGAAGTCTTTTGGCCTCTCCTCTGTCCAGAGTAGACAACAAACAATGCAGATGTTTGACGAAAATCTTTAGTAGCTTGTAAATAAAACTTTAAAGCACGAACCACGTCAAGATTGTGTAATAGACGTTCCTTCTTTGAAGAAGGATTAGGACACAGTGATGGAACAACAATCTCCTGATTGATATTCTTATTAGATACCACCTTAGGTAGAAAACCAGGTTTGGTACGTAACACTACCTTATCTACGTGGAAAACGAGATAAGGGGAATCACATTGTAAAGCAGATAACTCCGAAACTCTTCGAGCCGAGGAGATAGCTACTAAAAACAGAACTTTCCAAGATAAGAGCTTAATATCTATGGAATGCAAAGGTTCAAACGGAACCCCTTGAAGAACTTTAAGAATTAAATTTAAACTCCATGGCGGAGCAACAGGTTTAAACACAGGCTTGATTCTAACCAAAGCCTGACAGAACGCCTGAACATCTGGAACCTCAGCCAGACGTTTGTGCAAAAGAATAGACAGAGCAGAAATCTGTCCCTTTAAGGAACTAGCTGACAAACCCTTCTCCAATCCTTCTTGTAAAAATGATAATATCCTAGGAATCCTGACTTTACTCCATGAGTAACCCTTGGATTCACACCAATGAAGATATTTACACCATATCTTATGATAGATTTTCCTGGTTACAGGCTTTCGCGCCTGTATTAAGGTATCAATGACCGACTCGGAGAAACCACGCTTTGATAAAATCAAGCGTTCAATCTCCAAGCAGTCAGACGCAGAGAAATTAGATTTGGATGGTTGAAAGGACCCTGAAGTAGAAGGTCCTGTCTCAGCGGCAGAGTCCATGGTGGAAAGGTTGACATGTCCACCAGATCTGCATACCAAGTCCTGCGTGGCCACGCAGGTGCTATCAAAATCACCGAAGCTCTCTCCTGCTTGATCTTGGCAATCAGACGAGGGAGCAGAGGAAACGGTAGAAACACATAAGCCAGGTTGAAGGACCAAGGCGCTGCTAGAGCATCTATCGGTGCTGCCTTGGGATCCCTGGACCTGGATCCGTAACAAGGAAGCTTGGCGTTCTGACGAGACGCCATGAGATCCAGTTCTGGTTTGCCCCAAAGTTGAATCAACTGCGCAAACACCTCCGGATGGAGTTCCCACTCCCACGGATGAAAAAGTCTGTCGACTTAGAAAATGCGCCTCCCAGTTCTCTACTCCTGGGATATGGATAGCTGATAGAAGGCAAGAGTGAACCTCTGCCCATAGAATTATTTTTGAAACCTCCAACATTGCTAGGGAACTCCTTGTTCCCCCTTGATGGTTGATGTAGGCTACAGTCGTGATATTGTCTGACTGAAATCTGATGAACCTGACTGCAGCAAGCTGAGGCCAAGCCTGAAGAGCATTGAATATCGCTCTTAATTCCAGAATGTTTATCGGAAGAAGTGCCTCCTCCTGAGTCCATGAGCCTTCAGGGAGTTCCAGACTGCACCCCAGCCCAAAAGGCTGGCATCTGTCGTTACTATTGTCCAATCTGGCCTGCGGAAGGTCATACCCTTGGACAGATTGACCCGAGATAGCCACCAGAGAAGAGAATCCCTGGTCTCTTGATCCAGATTTAGTAGAGGGGACAAATCTGTGTAATCCCCATTCCACTGACTGAGCATGCAGAGTTGCAGCGGTCTGAGATGTAGGTGGGCAAACGGCACTATGTCCATTGCCGCTACCATTAAGACGATTACTTCCATACACTGAGCCACTGAAGGGCGAGAAGTAGAATAAAGAACACGGCAGAAATTTAGAAGTTTTGACAAACTGGCCTCTGTCAGGTAAATCTTCATTTCTACAGAATCTATTAGAGTTCCTAGGAAGGAAACTCTTGTGAGAGGGGAAAGAGAACTCTTTTCTTCTTAGTTCACTTTCCACCAATGAGACCTCAAGAATGCCAGAACAATGTCCGTATGGGACTTGGCCATTTGAAAAATCGACGCCTGTATCAGAATGTCGTCTAGGTAAGGGGCTACTGCTATAGCCCGCGGCCTTAGGACCGACAGGAGTGACCCCAGAACCTTCGTAAAGATTCTTGGTGCCGTAGCTAACCCAAAGGGAAGAGCCACAAACTGGTAATGCCTGTCTAGGAAGGCGAACCTGAGAAACCGTTGATGATCTCTGTGTATCGGAATATGAAGATAAGCATCCTTTAAGTCCACGGTAGTCATATATTGACCCTCCTGGATCATAGGTAGGATTGTTTCGAATAGTCTCCATCTTGAAGGATGGGACCCTGAGAAATTTGTTTAGGATCTTGAGATCTAAGATTGGTCTGAAGGTTCCCTCTTTCTTGGGAACTACAAACAGATTTGAATAGAAGCCTTGCCCCTGTTCCTCCTTTGGAACTGGGTGGATCACTCCCATAACTAGGAGGTCTTGAACACAATGTAAGAATGCCTCTATCTTTATCTGGTTTGCAGATAATTGTGAGAGATGAAATCTTCCTTTTGGGGAAGAAGCTTTGAAGTCCAGAAGATATCCCTAGGACACAATTTCCAACACCCAGGGATCCTGGACATCCGTTGCCGGATCGGGGGCTGATCTTTCATGCTGTCTTAGAGGCAGCAGCAGGTTTTTTGGCCTGCTTTCCTTTGTTCCAAGCCTGGTTAGGTCTCCAGACCGGCTTGGACTGGGCAAAATTTCCCTCTTGTTTTGTATTAGAGGAAGTTGAAGCTGCGCCACTCTTGAAGTTTCGAAAGGCACGAAAATTAGTCTGTTTGGTCCTTAATTTGTTGGACCTATCCTGAGGAAGGGCGTGACCTTTTCCTCCAGTAATATCAGAAATGATCTCCTTCAGTCCAGGCCCGAATAGGGTCTGCCCCTTGAAGGGAATGTTGAGAAGCTTAGACTTTGAAGTAACGTCAGCTGACCAGGATTTAAGCCATAACGCCCTACGCGCCTGAATAGCAAAACCTGAGTTCTTAGCCGTTAGTTTGGTTAAATGAACAACGGCGTCAGAAACAAATGAATTGGCTAGCTTAAGAGATTTTAGCTTGTCAAGGATATCATCCAATGGGGTTTCTACCTGTAGAGCCTCTTCTAGAGACTCAAACCAGAAGGCCGCAGCAGCAGTGACAGGGGCAATGTATGCAAGGGGCTGGAGAATAAAACCTTGTTGAATTAACATTTTCTTAAGGTAACCCTCTAATTTTTCATCCATTGGATCTAGAAAAGCACAACTGTCCTCGACGGGGATAGTTGTACGCTTAGCTAGGGTAGAGACTGCTCCCTCCACCTTAGGGACCGTTTGCCACAAGTCCCGTGTAGCGGCATCTATGGGAAAAATCTTTTTAAAAACAGGAGAGGGAGAGAACGGTACACCTGGTCTATCCCATTCCTTAGTAATAATTTCTGAAAACCTCTTAGGTATTGAAAAAACATCAGTGTAAACAGGCACTGCATAGTATTTATCCAATCTACACAATTTCTCTGGGACTATAATGGCGTCACAGTCATCCAGAGTTGCTAAAACCTCCCTGAGCAACACGCGGAGGTGTTCAAGCTTAAATTTAAATGTAGACATATCAGAATCAGGTTGAAGTGTCTTCCCTGAGTCAGAAAAATCACCCACAGATAGAAGCTCTCCTGCCTCAGCTTCTGCAATTTGTGAGGGTATATCAGACATAGCTACTAAAGCGTCAGAGAGCTCTGTAATTTTCTTAGCCCCAGAGCTGTCTCGCTTTCCTTGTAAACCTGGCAGTTTGGACAATACCGCTGTAAGGGTATGATCCATAACTGCCGCCATGTCTTGTAAGGTAAACGCTATGGGCGCGCTAGATGTACTTGGCGTCCCTTGAGCGGGAGTTATAGGTTCTGACACGTGGGGAGAGTTAGTCGGCATAACTTCCCCCTTGTCAATTTCCTCTGGTGATAAATCTTTTAAAGCCAGAATATGGTCTTTATAACTTATAGTAAGATCAGTGCATTTGGTACACATTCTAAGAGGGGGATCCACAATGGCTTCTAAACATAATGAACAAGGAGTTTCCTCTATGTCAGACATGTTTAACAGACTAGTAATGAGACCAGCAAGCTTTGAAAACACTTTAATGTGAAAAAGCAGAATATAAAAAACGGTACTGTGCCTTTAAGGGAAAAAAAAAAATCACATAAACTGCAAAACAGTGAAAAAACAGAATTTAGGCTTACCTGATAAATTACTTTCTCTTGTGGTGTATCCAGTCCACGGATTCATCCTTTACTTGTGGGATATTCTTCCTAACAGGAAGTGGCAAAGAGAGCACACAGCAGAGCTGTCCATATAGCTCCCCCTCTAGCTCCACCCCCCAGTCATTCGACCGGAGGTTAGGAAGAAAAAAGGAGAAACCATAGGGTGCAGTGGTGACTGTAGTTTAAACAAAAAAATCTACCTGACTTAATAGCCAGGGCACCACAAGAGAAAGTAATTTATCAGGTAAGCATAAATTCTGTTTTCTCATGTAAGGTGTATCCAGTCCACAGATTCATCCTTTACTTGTGGGATACCAATACCAAAGCTTTAGGACACGGATGAAGGGAGGGAACAAGACAGGTACCTTAAACGGAAGGCACCACTGCTTGTAAAACCTTTCTCCCAAAAATAGCCTCCGAAGAAGCAAAAGTATCGAATTTGTAAAATTTGGAAAAAATATGCAGCGAAGACCAAGTCGCTGCCTTACAAATCTGTTCAACAGAAGCCTCATTTTTAAAAGCCCATGTGGAAGCCACTGCTCTGGTAGAGTGAGCAGTAATTGTTTCAGGAGGCTGCTGGCCAGCAGTCTCATAGGCCAAACGGATGATGCTTTTCAGCCAAAAGGAAAGAGAGGTAGCAGTCGCCTTCTGACCTCTCCTCTTACCAGAATAGATAACAAACAATGAAGTTGTTTGTCTGAAATCCTTAGTTGCTTGTAAATAGAACTTTAAAGCACGAACCACATCAAGATTGTGTAACAGACGTTCCTTCTTCGAAGAAGGATTAGGACACAGAGAAGGAACAACAATTTCATGATTAATATTCTTATTAGACACAACTTTAGGAAGAAAACCGGGTTTGGTACGCAAAACTACCTTATCTGCGTGGAACACCAAGTAAGGTGAGTCACACTGCAAAGCAGATAACTCAAACTCTTCGAGCAGAAGAGATAGCTACCAAAAACAAAACTTTCCAAGATAAAAGTTTAATATCTATGGAATGTAAAGGTTCAAACGGAACCCCTTGCAGAACTGAAAGAACTAAATTCAGACTCCATGGCGGAGCCACAGGTCTATAAACAGGCTTGATCCTGACTAAACGCTTGAACGTCTGGTACCTCTGCCAGACGTTTGTGTAAAAGAATAGACAAAGCAGATATCTGTCCTTTTAAGGAACTAGCTGATAATCCTTTCTCCAATCCTTTTTGGAGAAAGGACAATATCCTAGGAATCCTAATCTTACTCCATGAGTAACCCTTGGATTCGCACCAACAAAGATTTTCGCAAAATCTTACGGTAGATTTTCCTGGTGACAGGCTTTCTAGCCTGAATCAGGGTATTGATAACCGACTCAGAGAAACCACGCTTAGATAGAATTAGGCGTTCAATCTCCAAGCAGTCAGACGCAGAGAAATTAGATTTGGATGTTTGAAAGGACCTTGAAGTAGAAGGTCCTGCCTCATTGGCAGAGTCCATGGTGGAACGGATGACATTTCCACTAGGTCTGCATACCAAGTCCTGCGTGGCCACGCAGGCGCTATTAGAATCACAGACGCCCTCTCCTGCTTGATTCTGGCAACCAGACGAGGAAGGAGAGGAAACGGTGGAGACACATAGGCCAGATTGGAGGACCAAGACGCTGCTAGAGTATCTATCAACACCGCCAGGGGATCCCGGGACCTGGACCCGTAAAGAGGAAGTTTCGCATTCTGACGGGACGCCATCAGATCCAATTCTGGAGTGCCCCATAGCTGAGTCAGCTGGTCAAATACCTCCGGGTGGAGTTCCCACTCCCCCGGATGAAAAGTCTGACGACTTAAAAAATCTGCTTCCCAGTTGTCTACTCCTGGGATGTGAATTGCTGAGGTGGCAAGAGTGATCCTCTACCCACCTGATTATTTTGGTTACTTCCATCATTGCTAGGGGACTCCTCGTTCCCCCTTGATGGTTGATGTAAGCTACAGTCGTGATGCTGTCCAACTGAAATCTGATGAATTTGGCCGCAGCTAGCTGAGGCCATGCCTGAAGAGCGTTGAATATCGCCCTCAGTTCCAGAATGTTTATCGGGAGAAGAGCTTCTTCCCGAGACCATAAGCCCTGAGGTTTCAGGGAGTCCCAGACAGCACCCCAGCCCAACAGACTGGCGTCGGTCGTTACGATGATCCACTCTGGTCTGCGGAAACACATTCCCTGAGACAGGTGATCCTGAGACAACCACCAGCCAAGAGAATCTCTGGTCCCCTGGTCCAAATGTATTTGAGGAGACAAATCTGCATAATCCCCATTACACTGTTTGAGCATGCATAGTTGCAGTGGTCTGAGGTGTATCCGTGCAAAAGGGACTATGTCCATTGCCGCTACCATTAGTCCGATTGTCTCCATGCACTGAGCTACAGACGGCCGAGGAATGGAATGAAGAGCTCGGCAAGTAGTTAGGAGTTTTAACTTTCTGACCTCCATCAGAAATATTTTCATTTCTACCGAGTCTATTAGTGTTCCTAGGAAGGAAACTCTTGTGAGGGGGGAGAGAGAACTCTTTTTGATGCTCACTTTCCACCCGTGAGACCTCAGAAAGGCCACTACGATTTCCGTGTGAGACTTGGCTCTTTGGAAAGTTGACGCCTAAATTAAGATGTCGTCTAGATAAGGCGCCACTGCTATGCCCCGCGGTCTTAGCACCGCCAGGAGGGACCCTAGCACCTTTGTGAAAATTCTGGGAGCAGTGGCCAACCCGAAATCGAGAGCCACAAACTGAAAATGCTTGTCCAAGGCAAACCTGAGAAACTGGTGATGATCTTTATGGATAGGAATGTGTAGATACGCATCCTTTAGATCCACGGTAGTCATATATTGACCCTCCTGGATCATTGGTAAGATTGTCCGAATGGTCTCAATCTTAAATGATGGGACTCTGAGGAATTTGTTTAGAATTTTGAGATCCAGGATTGGTCTGAAAGTTCCTTCTTTTTTGGGAACCACAAACAGGTTTGAGTAAAATCCCAGCCCTTGTTCCGCAATTGGAACTGGGTGGATCACTCCCATTGGATGTAGGTTTTCTACACAGCGTAAGAACGCCTCTTTGTCGTGTCTGTAGACAGACGAGAAATATGGAACCTTCCCCTTGGAGGGGAGTCCTTGAATTCTAGAAGATATCCCTGGGATACAATCTCTAAGGCCCAGGGATCGTGTACGTCCCTTGCCCAGGCCTGAGCGAAGAGAGAGTCTGCCCCCTACTAGATCCGGTCCCTGATCGGGGGCTACCCCTTCATGCTGTCTTGGAGGCAGCTGCAGTCTTCTTGGCCTGTTTACCCTTGTTCCAGCCCTGGTAAGGTTTCCAGGCTGCCCTGGGTTGTGAAGTGTTACCCTCTTGCTTTGCAGCAGGGGAGGATGAAGCGAGACCGCTCCTGAAATTTCGAAAGGAACGAAAATTATTTTGTTTGTTCTTTGTCTTAAAGGACTTGTCCTGAGGGAGAGCATGGCCTTTTCCCCCAGTGATTTCTGAGATAATCTCTTTCAAACAGGCTTAGAAATCACATTAATCAAGCAAAAACACACTTTGCAAAAAAACGTTACTGTGCCGTTAAGAAATAAAAAAGGCACACAATTTTCCAAAACAGTGATAAATGCACCAAACTTTCTGAAATTTTCACAGTATGTACCTAAGGCATTGGTAAGATTGCACAACTAGCAAAAAAATAACAGACCGGTTAAAACAAATTTAGCACCTTGCCACAGCTCTGCTGTGGCCCTACCTTCCCTCAGGAGTCGGATTTATGGGGAAAAAAGCTTCTTATGGGTCCTCAAACTGTAGCAGGAGCCACCATGTGAACACAGCCTGAAGATCTAGTCAATCTAACTGCGCATCTGAGGCGCAAAAATAGGCCCCTCCCACCTTACTCCGGTGCTGTGAGGCCTAAAGAAACACTCCTAGGAGTTATAAAATTAGCCATGTGGGTAACAACCCCTGAAAGAAACCCAAAGGGACCTTCTAAGTGTCTCAAAAACAATGTTTATAAGTAAAAACCGTTTGCCATAAAAAAGTGTCAACCCATAAAAAAGTGTCAACCAGCATAAATTAGCCCTGTTATGTAAGCTTGTAATTCCATACTTAGTCTCTGAATAAAGCTTACCCTTCCCTCATGGGGATCTTATCAGTCCTTTTCTAGCATTATCACAGTCTTGTCTAGAAATAAATGACTGAACATACCTTATTGCAGCCTAATCTACAAACCGTTCCCCCCAACTGAAGTTTTCTTGTACTCCTCAGTCCTGTGCGGGAACAGCAGTGGATTTTAGTTACAACATGCTAAAATCATCTTCCTCTCTGCAGCAATCTTCATCCTTTTCTGCTGGAGAGTAAATAGTACAAACCGGTACCATTTAAAAATAACAAACTTTTGCTTGTAGAACAAAAACTACAAATCTAACACCACATTCACTTTACCCTTCCGAGAGAGACCCTATTGCTTAGAGCCGGCAAAGAGAATGACTGGGGGGTGGAGCTAGAGGGGGAGCTATATGGACAGCTCTGCTGTGTGCTCTCTTTGCCACTTCCTGTTAGGAAGGAGAATATCCCACAAGTAAAGGATGAATCCGTGGACTGGATACACCTTACAAGAGAAAAGCAGTTAACTATGAAATTTTTACAGTGTATATACTAGACTAAAATAGCATTGCACCCACTTGCAAATGGATGATTAACCCCTCAGGCTAAAAAATAAAGCAAAAAAACGATAAAGCCGTTATAACAGTCACAAGCAAACTGCCACAGCTCTACTGTGGCTCCTACCTTCCCATAAAACGACTTTTGTAGTCACAAAAACACTTTACAGAGGTCCAATATGTCAGGGGACTCCTTCAGGGAAGCTGGATGTCTCAGAATGTAAAAATAACTGCGCAATTAGAGCGCGAAAAACATAATTTATGTAAGAACTTACCTGATAAATTCATTTCTTTCATATTAACAAGAGTCCATGAGCTAGTGACGTATGGGATATACATTCCTACCAGGAGGGGCAAAGTTTCCCAAACCTTAAAATGCCTATAAATACACCCCTCACCACACCCACAAATCAGTTTAACGAATAGCCAAGAAGTGGGGTGATAAGAAAAAAAGTGCGAAGCATATAAAATAAGGAATTGGAATAATTGTGCTTTATACAAAAAAATCATAACCACCACAAAAAAGGGTGGGCCTCATGGACTCTTGTTAATATGAAAGAAATGAATTTATCAGGTAAGTTCTTACATAAATTATGTTTTCTTTCATGTAATTAACAAGAGTCCATGAGCTAGTGACGTATGGGATAATGACTACCCAAGATGTGGATCTTTCCACACAAGAGTCACTAGAGAGGGAGGGATAAAATAAAGACAGCCAATTCCTGCTGAAAATAATCCACACCCAAAATAAAGTTTAACAAAAAACATAAGCAGAAGATTCAAACTGAAACCGCTGCCTGAAGAACTTTTCTACCAAAAACTGCTTCAGAAGAAGAAAATACATCAAAATGGTAGAATTTAGTAAAAGTATGCAAAGAGGACCAAGTTGCTGCTTTGCAGATCTGGTCAACCGAAGCTTCATTCCTAAACGCCCAGGAAGTAGAAACTGACCTAGTAGAATGAGCTGTAATTCTTTGAGGCGGAATTTTACCCGACTCAACATAGGCAAGATGAATTAAAGATTTCAACCAAGATGCCAAAGAAATGGCAGAAGCTTTCTGGCCTTTCCTAGAACCGGAAAAGATAACAAATAGACTAGAAGTCTTACGGAAATGAATTTTTGCGCCAAAAAAGTCCGCGCCAAGAATGACGCAATAAAATGAAGCATTTTCAGCCCCCGCGAGCCTAACAGCCCACAGGGAAAAAAGTCAAATTTTTGAGGTAAGAAAAAATATGATAATTAAAGCATAATCCCAAATATGAAACTGACTGTCTGGAAATAAGGAAAGTTGAACATTCTGAGTCAAGGCAAATAAATGTTTGAATACATATATTTAGAACTTTATAAATAAAGTGCCCAACCATAGCTTAGAGTGTCACAGAAAATAAGACTTACTTACCCCAGGACACTCATCTACATGTTTGTAGAAAGCCAAACCAGTACTGAAACGAGAATCAGTAGAGGAAATGGTAAATATAAGAGTATATCGTCGATCTGAAAAGGGAGGTAAGAGATGAATCTCTACGACCGATAACAGAGAACCTTATGAAATAGACCCCGTAGAAGGAGATCACTGCATTCAATAGGCAATACTCTCCTCACATCCCTCTGACATTCACTGCACGCTGAGAGGAAAACCGGGCTCCAACTTGCTGCGGAGCGCATATCAACGTAGAATATAGCACAAACTTACTTCACCACCTCCATCGGAGGCAAAGTTTGTAAAACTGATTTGTGGGTGTGGTGAGGGGTGTATTTATAGGCATTTTAAGGTTTGGGAAACTTTGCCCCTCCTGGTAGGAATGTATATCCCATACGTCACTAGCTCATGGACTCTTGTTAATTACATGAAAGAAATAGGCCCCTCCCACCATGCACTCAAAGTCAGAGGGCCTTAAAAACTACTCCTAAGAGTAAAATAACAGCCATGTGGAAAACTAGGCCCCCAAATAAATATTTATCACCCTTAGTAAAAAACGTTCTTTATAAATCTTGTAAACGTTTAACATACTAAGCCATAAGAGAAAGGAACATGAATATTACCCTTTACTGAAAGCATGATGCCAGTCGTTTATTAAATCACTGCAATCAGGCTTACCTTAAATATATCAGGCACTGTCAGCATTTTCTAGACTTCTTATCTCTCTAGAAAAAAATATACTGAACATACCTCAGGGCAGTTAATTCTGCCAGCCGTTCCCCCAGCTGAAGTTTTCCCATACTCTTCAGTTATGTGTGAGAACAGCAGTGGATCTTAGTTACAACCTGCTAAGATCATCGAAAACCTCAGGCAAAACTCTTCTTCTAATTTCTGCCTGAGGTAAAAACAGTACAACGCCGGTACCATTTAAAAATAAACTTTTGATTGAAGATAAACTACACTAAGTCACCACATATCTCTAGCTACTTCCCTTTCGAGAGCTGCAAGAGAATGACTGGAGGTGGCAGCTAGGGGAGGAGCTATATAGACAGCTTTGCTGTGGTTGATCCTCTTGCAGCTTCCTGTTGGGAAGGAGAATATCCCACAAGTAATGGATGATCCGTGGACTGGATACACCTTACAAGAGAAATCCAACTAGTAATTGGAATGATTTTGTGGACTCTCCATGCCATAGGAAAGAAACACTACAAAGATCACAGACCATCTTATAGAAGTCAAAACAGTAATTTAATTTCTTTAGACATTAAAATTATTTTAAAATATTTTTACAACAAAAGGAAAATGTTAGATTAATTGTATTAATCAGATTCCTTTTTAAATAGGAGCATTAAACTCCATTGTATTCCTCATACAATTTTTATTGATACATAAATAAATAATTTTTTAAAATCTTTGCAATGCAGTTTCATAGTTCATTTTGCCTGCTTTTTCTGTAATTTAACTCTATTTTAGCATTTCCAATACCCCGCTAAAGTGCATTATCTGGAATGCAGACACTCTAACATGCTGCCCAGGAACTGGCCGATATGTGCAGCAGCGCGTTTATATCGGTTTCTAACTGCCTACAGTAACGTAAGTCAGATAAACATCCAAGACGCATTTCAAAGGGTGTGTCCTGAGACTACAAAGCAGTGGAACCTTTTCTAACAAAATCCATTAAAAATATTAATTTTCTTTGCAGACCTAATGCAATGCAGTGAAATTTTCTGCTGCAAAATTAAATAAAAAGCTAACTTTAATATCCCTTTAATATACACAAATTGAAAATGTCATAAAAACAAACATTTTATCGCTGATCATGTAAAAAACAAACAAAAAAATCACAAAAAAAACAGCTGTGGGAAAAAATAAAGTTATCAGCGTCAATAATGAAATAATTCACCTGTTCATCAGTGATTGTGAGATAGGACTTGACAGTGTCCAACACTGGAAACTTGGAAGCAGCTCCCTCTCCTGGTGCTGGCTGCTGACTGTACAAGTTGAACAGGATTGGAAGGAAGTTCTTAGAAAAGCGGCTTACTTCAGCTTTGTCAGCTTCTATAGCAGGAAGAAAAAACACACATGTCGAGGATTATGCTAAATGAGCAACAAATCATTCTATTCCGCATAACCTTTAATCCCAAAGAATTAAAGCAAGAAAGGGATTTGAATAAATTCTGCTTTGATTACCACCTCAGCTAAAGCTTATAAAGGGAAAAAACATATTTATGCTTTGATTACCAACTTAGCTAAAGCTTATAAAGGGAAAAAACATATTTATGCTAAAATGACAACCTACTGTTCATTGGTCTATAGGAAATAGTTTGAAAAGAAATTGTGATGATAGAGCTATAGGACAAAAGGAAATACGCAAGAACATAAATGACGCAGGAAATATGTTGCGCCAATGCAAAATATCTGTACCCAGAACAATACTGCTGAGATAATGTTTAATCTGCAATAATATCACCAGCTCAAAAGTTACATGGTTAAACTTTTGGTTGCCAGAGAAAAAGCTGCAACATGTTGCAATCAAGGAGAAAGCACAACTTGCTTCACCCACATTATTTTCAGCAATATTCATAGTGGCAATGATGCTAAGCTGCTCGTTTTTATTCTTTTCTTGATACAACCAGGGATTAACAGAACAGAATAAGGACCATGGCAAGGTTTCTACAGGGCACCAAATCAGTTGAAGGATGATTGCTTGATGCAGTTCTAATTTAGTAAGTATACGAGACTTTGTGCTCTCTCTGGTGATGGATATGCGTCCAGGAACATTATCAAGTATATAAAAACATTTTGAAATAGTTTAAAACTTTATTTGCATGAAACAAGCATTAAGCTAATACTGTTTAGTTTGATTCTGAAACTAAACAAATGCATGTGTGCATATATCTTGTCTGAGATAGAAGCTCATTTGCTGATCAGGAAGACTGCCACAGCTATATTAGTGAACACATATAGCATAACCCCTTAACAACCAGCAACATACCCTGTACATCTCTGTACGTCTTTCTAAATGGCTTGTTTAGAAAAATCAAGTTTAGTAAAGACCGTAGCTCCCTTGAGGCGGTCAAAGAGTTCTGTAATGAGCGGAATAGGGTAAGCATTCTTAATGGTAAGACGATTAAGACCCCTATAAATCGATGCATGGTCTTAACTCGCCACCCTTTTTTTTTTCACAAAGAAGAAGCCAGTCCCTGCAGGAGAGCAGGATATGCGGATTATCCCCCGCGACAGAGCATCGGCAACATACTCCTCCATAGCACAATTCTCCGCAACAGACAGAATGTAAACCCGGCCCAAGGAGGAATGGCTCCGGGTTGCAGGTCTATGGCACAATGGTAAGACCGGTGAGGAGGCAACGTACCGGCACGCACCTTGTCAAAAATGTCTAGGAACTCTCGGTACTCCTCTGGCAAATGAGATAACGAAGAAGTGCACAAGACTAACTGTTTTCTGAAGACAAGTGGAAATACATTGCGGAGACCACGACAAAATTTCGGACCTATGCCAGTCGAGACTGGGATTGTGCTTTTGGAGCCAGCGATAACCCAGAACAACCGGAAAATGTGGAGAGTTTATCACCTGGAACTGGAGGGTTTCAAAATGGAGAGCCCCAACCGCCATGGATAACGGAGCAGTTTCGTGAGTAACGAGTGCGGGCTGAAGGGACCTGCCATCAATGGTCTCAATAGCAAGCGGAATGGACCGAGGTAAAACAGGAATGGAGTGCTTTGATACAAAAGCACTGTCAATGAAATAGCCCGCATCGGAGTCAACAAGAGCCTGGGTGACTATGGAGGAGTCCACCCAGGAAAGGACAACCGTAACCAAAGGTTTCTCCTTTAGCGGTTCCGGGCACGAGGACAAACCACCTAAGGTCTGCCCCGACAGGACCTTAGGTGTGAGCGTTTCCCGGCCGTATAGGACAAGACTTCAAAAGGTGGCCCTGTAACCCAAAATAGAGGCAGAGCCCCTCCCTCCTCCTAAAGGCCCTCTCCGCCGCGGAGAGACGTGTGAATCCCAAATGCATTGGCTCAGCAGTACCTGGTGACTCGGGCCAGGAAGCATGGGAGGAGAGGGAGGCATGGGTGGGAACGAAAACGTAGGAGACAACGGAATAGGAGGCTTCCGCAAGCAATCCTTGAAAGAGCTGTGTCAGAGTAACGAGATGAGAAATCCCACCATATAGCTCTGTCAGAGGGAAAAGCCTGTGGTACCATCTCAAAGTAAATGCCCACCTGGTTCAAAAACCCTCTGCACTGATTAGGATTGCCTCCATAACGCTGAGGTAGAGGTGCAGAAGCGTACATGCTCCTGGTAGAACTAGGTGCAGCAGCGGAAACAGGAGCAGCCATAACGTGCAGGACACTTTGGTCCAAATGTGCAGTGCGAGTCAGCAGGGTTTGCAGGGCTAGTGCAAATTGATCCAAGCAGTGATCCTGTTCATCCATCCTGGAAATTATGGCAGGTAAATGAGGATTATTAGCACCATCAGGATTCATGGCCCTTGCATAATGTCAGGGTGCCAGGAAACAGACTGAGACAAGAAGTGCAAAAATAATCACACCTTTATTAAAAGCAAAACATAATAAAAAGTCCACAAGTCAAATAAGCCAGGAATCAAAACCAGAGCTGGTAGTCAGACGAGCCGAGTAAGGAGCCAAAGCGAATAGTCAGACAAGACGGAATCAGGAACAAGGAGAACAGCAGAGTCAGGAACAAGCCAGGGATCAGGAACCAGGAGGGACGTCAGACAGCCAGGTAATACACAGGAGCTCTCACAAACAGGTCTGAGACAACGCAAGGGCAAAGCATACTGAACAGAGGCCCTTTAAATAATAAGTGATGACATCACAATTCTGAGACTGCATCCTGTCTCACACGGATGATGTACACCAGTCTGGCCATAAAAGGAAGTGCAGGAAATGAGCAGCATCACACAGTATGCACCAGAGTCAGCAAAAGAGTCGAGTAAAATGGCTGCCAGCAGCACATGGCAAACCAAGCAGGAAAAAACCCTGACACTAATTTACTACTGCACGGGATGCAAACAAGACAAAAAATGAAAAATTACAAAAATTAAACTATTATTTCACGATTACTTGTGTATAACTGTGTTTAGCCCCTGCAAATGGGTTTTAAACATATAGTTAAAAGGGAAACTCAAGTCAAAATTAAACTTTCATGATTCATAAAGAGCACACAATTTAAAGAATCTTTCTAATTTACATCCATTACCAAATTTTGTATACACACTTTTTTAAGCACCACCTCCTACTGAGCATGTGCACAAGCTCACAGGGTATTACCTATATTGGTCTGTGATTGGCTGACATCTGTCACATGGTACAGTGGGCCAGAAAATGGAAGAAAAAATAAATGTATCCACTTGTTATAATTATGCAATCCTACTGTATTTAGTGGTCCTTTAAAGTGAATTCCAGAGCAGCAACACACTACTATGACAGAACTGAACAAATCTAGGGAGTCAATGACAAGAGGCATGTGTTTAATCACCAGCAAGTTCACAGTAATGCACTGCTGCTTCTTAGCTTACTTAGGTTTGCTTTTCAAAAAAAGCATAACAAGAGAACAAAAGTATTTGATAACAGAAGTAAAATTGAAAAGGGTCTTAAAATGTCATGTTCTATCTATATCATGAAAGTTTGTTTGATTGTTTCCACTTTAAATAAGGACTTTACTAGCTAATCAGTAAATGATAAATTCAAAGCTGACATTTAATAAAATTAAAATATATGTAATTTTTGTTTAGTGATTAGTAATCACTAGATATGAGATAACAAACTACATCAGGTGTTTATTTTGCATTTAAAGTTACAGTATACATCAAAATTGTTATGGTTTAAAAAGATAGATAATTCCTTTACTACCCATTCCACAGCTTTGCACAACCAACATTGTTATGTTAAGATACTTTATAACCTTTAAACCTATACATTTCTTCCTGTTTCTAAGCCACTACAGACAGCTCTTATCACATGCTTTTTTATTAGCTTTTAACAAGAGGAGACGGCTAGTTCATGTGTGCCATATAGATAACATTGTGCTCTCTCCCATGGAGTTGTGCATGATACAGTATTAATTGGCTAAAATGTAAGTCAATAAATAATAGTCATGTGATAAGGGGGCTATCAGACGATGATTAGATACAAGGTAATACGAGGTAAAAAGAAAAATTAATATAACCATATTGACTGTGCAAAACCAGGTAACAAAGATTATCTATTTTTTTTAAATAAAAAAAGAAAATTGGAGTAGACTGTCCCTTTAAGACAGAGGCAGGAACTAGTCAACACAATTACAGCACATTAACAATTCTGAAAACAAAATATAATTGGTAACGAAATCCCAAACCAGTCTCAGTACCTGCTTCGCATCCCTTGCTAATCAGAGTTCGAAGAGCCTGGCACACAGTGAGTCTTATGTCAGGACGGTCACTGATTGCCATTCCCAATGTACGTGCAATACCCTTAAAAGAGGCAGCTGTGTCTGTGGGATTAGTGCAGAACCCAGGTAACATGGTCCAGATCTGAAAAGTAAAAAAAAAAAAAAAGGAACACATATTCAAAACTTTATCTATAAACTGTGTGTGTGTATTGTACAGACAGAATCATTAAGATGAAAACATGTAAACCCAGGTTACACAAGAATAAGGAAAACATTTTCGCCAAACCATAATGTATTAAGAGAAACAAGACCATATTAAGAATCTAAATTGTTTAGTTTTACTAATTACATTTTCTTATTGCTCTAATCTGATCACCAATTCAAAATAACATAAAAATGTAATTAATGTATAATTGGAAATAAAAAAAAAAATCAGAAAACAGAACACAAGACATATTCACATACTTGCCACTGAAGAGTCTCATAGATTTTTGCTTCAAGGTTTCTCCCGTCATTTGCCAATTCACCAGCTAGAAGAGCAACGTGTGAAGAATTAATAGAGCTATATCATGAACAAGTTGACTATGTTTAAAAGGTCACGAAACTTATTTCTTTGTAATCCTTCCAAAATGACAATAAAACGGCCCATCTTGATCTGCAAAATTTGAAATCTAAGTTCTTGGTTCATTCTTCCAGATCTCAGACAACACACAAAAGAAAAGCAGTCACATAAATATGGTTTGTCAAGCAACTGATTTCACAAACATCTCCAAATGTTGGAAATCTGAGTTTATAATTGAAAAATTTTACGTAAAAAAAAAACAGAGAAATATGAGATCTGAAAAAATATCAGCCATATTTCCTTATAAATGAATGGGTGCAGACATGTTGAAACCTAAGTTTCCTTTTATCTATAAAGACTTCTGCTAAAGACAATTAGAGACATATATAAAATAGTCAACAAAAATGTGTGGATCTCTTATTAAAGGACAGTCTACTCCAAAATATTTAAAAAAAAATACAGATAATCTCTTTATTGCCCATGCCCCAGTTTTGCACAACCAACACTGTTATATTAACATACTTTTTACCACTGCAATTACCTTTTATCTAAGCCTCTGCAGACTGCCCCCTCTATCTCATGGCTATTTACAGCATTTTAGCTAAATAGTGATGGTTCCTGCACAACTCCACGGGAGTGAGCACAATGTTATTTACATGGCACACATAAAAGGCTGTCTGTAGTAGCTTAAATACAGGCAGGCATTTAGAGGTTTGAACATTATAAATTATTTTGGTTGTGCAAAGCTGTGGATGGATAGTAAAGGAATTATCTTTTTTTAAAATAAACATTTTGGAGTAGACTGTCCCTTTAATCATTTGCACACACACTTTCATTGACTGCTTTATATCTGTCCCAGTTTGTCCCCTGCAGAAGAGGCATGAGAGGAAATATAGATTTAACAGTGTTCATTACTTTATAGAAGCTAAAACTTTACACTTATATCTTCAAAATGTAATTAAAACTAATATAAGTTACTATTCTCATGATAAACTTTACCTTTAATAAATCATTTTTAGCATTTAGTTACTGTTTAATGTCCTTTAAAATTACAAATCAGACAACACTAACAAAATTCTTGTACATTTGAAAATTCCAAGAATTGGTGTGAATTAAATTGTTCAATATAGCTTATTAGATTTTTGTAAACTATATTTGCACATCAAATCTACACACAAAAGCCCAAAGGTGGACAGAAGTTCAAAAAGGCTTTACTTCTTATCAGTGTTAAAGGGACGTGAAATCGAAATGTTTTCTTTCATGATTCAGAGCATATAAATTTTAAACAACTTTACAAATAACTTATATTATCAAATTTGATTCATTTTCTAGGTATCCTTTGTTGAAGTAATGTAAGTTCACTACTGGAAGCTATCTAAATACATTGGGTGAGCCAATGACAAGTGGCACGTATGTGCAACAACCAATCTGGAGCCAACTCCCAGTATTTCATTGCTCCTAAACCTACCTCGGTATGTATGACTTTCAAAAAAAGATGAGAGCATAATGCAAATTAGATAATAGAAGTACATCCGAAATTTGTTTAAAATTGTATTCTCTATCTGAATCATTAAAGTGTAATAATGACTTTACTGTCCCTTTAACATAACAGATTGCCTGGTCTTCATTGCGAACACATCAATTGCTGCTGAAAAATGAGGAAAATACAACTGGTACAGAATTTTACAACAAAGCCGATTAACTTTCCTACAGAGTTAAATTGATATTAAACTAATCATGTAGCTCCTAACAAAAAACTAAATTATATGCAGTGGGGGGGGGGGGGCACGGGACTCTGCAATGCACTTAAATTTTTATTCTTTTTTTTTCTTTTCTATAATTAAATTCGGAAAACTGCCCCTAGAGTAGCTGGAGAGCATTCATGACCAAACCTCCTACAAATATTGCAACCAAAATGAGTGTTTTAAATTTGTTTTAATTATTTTGTATGCAGAGCATTTGGAATGTAGTTATTACTAAAGTGCGTGTATATACAGTTGTGCTCATAAGTTTACATACCCTGGCAGAATTTATGATTTCTTGGCCATTTTTCAGGAATGTGAATGATAACACAACAACTTTTCTTTCACTCATGGTTAGTGTTTGGCTGAATCAATTTATTATCAATCAACTGTGTTAACTCTTTTTAAATCATAATGACAACAGAAACTTCCCAAATGACCCTGAATAAGTTTACATACCCTGGGTGATTTTGGCCTGATAACATGCACACAAGTTGACACAAAAAGGTTTGAATGGCTATTACAGGTAACCATCCTCACCTGTGATCGGTTTGCTTGTAATTAGTGTGTGTGTATAAAAGGTCAATGAGGGGGGCGTGTCTAAGCCGCAGCCGTGACTAGAAGTGTAAAATGGTTGCTCTGCTTACATTCTAAATAATCTTGGGATTATATCAACTATATTACTGCATCTCAACTTATGCTGCTAAACGTCAGCTACTGAACTGTTCTGGACCAAAATTATTTCAACTCTTTTACGTTTTTTGCAACGAGGTGACCTAAATTAAGCTACAACTCAGACTGCGGCCTATGATTCATTTAACCATATTGGAGACCTCATTTGACTGAACGGAGAGGAGGGTTTCTGTGGAAGCAAACTGGTTCCTTTACCACATGACAATAAAATGGAAGCTAAAGTAATAGCCCTCCTGCAGCGGCTGACTCACAAGCTGGAGAGCAACACGCATCCCTCACATGGCATCTGAGAGCGGTAAGGAGGGACGAGCACATCTCTTCTTTCCCATATTTGGAATTTACAAATCACCTGGTTACGCTAGATGAGAGTCAGGAGGGGGATCACGTTTGCTTGGGAGAGTCTGCGACACAATTGCACTACCAGACATAGATGGATTGGCCCTTTCAGGTATTGCTCTTAAGACAACAGCCCCGGGTAAGTGCACTACCACGGGTTCCCTACTAGAAGAAAAGAGGCTTGTGCTGGGCTCCCTAGAGATACGGCCGGTCAAAGGGGAGTCTGGAGCAGGCCGCAAACTGAAGAGCATGGAGGGTCAGATACAGAGATCTGTGCGAGCTGTAGCAGGATATGCTAAGACTTTCCAGCCCCAATACACTGACCCTAGACTGACAGCACCGGACTATACTGTGGAAGCCTTGTCTAAGGCATGCATTGCTCTGCTCGCACCGGGAGTATTCATCAAAGAAGGCTCAGCGTGTCAAAGGAACATGAACTCTCCCATACCTGCAAGAGGGATAGGATAGTGATGTGAAGGGATTTTGGACTCCTGTATGGGGACAAAGGTTAATCACACTGATTAGATGACGACTGCTAGCAGTCTGAGATGAGCCTTTAATTGTATTACATAAGGTAGTGGGTTGTTATGCTTCTTGCAGTTAGAGGGGGTTAAGTTTGCATTTATTTCTCAAGACACTTGGTAACTGTTTATACGATACCTCCCTTCTCTCCCCTTTTGCCCTCTGGGCGGCTCTAGTATTAACTTATTAGATAATTAAGTATATGTCAGTGTACAGATAATAGCAGCAGAATATTCAGCATTTATGTGTTTACATCACCCATCTTTTAGGTTTGCATTAGATATTCAGACATGTATTTGGAGAAGTGGCCTTAGTAAGGGCAGGGGGGAGGTGATGTAGGTGGAATTAGATCACCATATACTCAGTATAGGTATCAGGGCACGCATTAAAGGAATTAGCCATGTTTCACTGCCCTCTCTCATAGCTGAGGTGGTCCATTACTTATACAGACGGGGAATATATGTTAACTATCCTTACTACTATAAGCATGTTATATATTATCCCAATACCTAGCCCCATAAGGAGCGGTATATGATTTCAGGGTAGCGTCAGAACACTATAACTCCATTATGGATATTGTATTTTAAAACTGCGCCCTATATTTTTCAGGTATAGCCTATATATCTTTTTAAGCCCATCCTCTCCAAATACTCCATAGTAGCAATGATAGAGCTTGAAGTGGGGACTCCAGACTCATGGTTTATACTATTTCATTAATAATACATTTATATATTTTATTATCATTCACCCAATTTGGTGAATTTCTCAGCGGTATTTATCCGCTACCTTGCACCTACACATACAAGACTGTAAAAATGTGTCACCTCCCATATAAAAAAAAAAAAATAAAAAAAAAAAAAAAAGGAGTATGTCATAGCTTATAAAGGGCTATTATAAAGTATCTCTCTAATTAGGCAGCAATTCACGTCTAGAAGGTACTAGTATTAAGCTATCCTATAAATTAAAAAGAGGTATCAATTTACTATTTTTGCACTCTAAGTTTTGCATTGTTATTAGAGGCAATGTGGTTCACTATATTTTATAAGTATCTTATATGTTGTCTCCAGTTCTGTCAAACAGGTAATTTTCTTTTTGTTTTTGGAAAAGTGTCTTTTGTTTGACATGATAGTTTTGAACTTCTCTTATTAGCATTGTATAAGAACTAAAGCACAAAATGTATGTTATTATCCGAAATACCTCAATAAAAAAAAAACTTTGATTTAAAAAAAAAAAAAGGTCAATGAGTTTCTGGACTCCTGACAGACCCTTGCATCTTTCATCCAGTGCTGCACCGACGTTTCTGGATTCTGAGTCATGGGGAAAGAAAAATTATTGTCAAAGGATCTGTGGGGAAAAAGGTAGTTGAGCTGTATAAAAAAGGAAAGGGATATAAAAAGATATCCAAGTAATTGAGAAAGCAAATCAGCAGTGTTCAAACTCTAATCAAGAAGTGGAAAATGAGGCGTTCTGTTTGATAACATAATGCATTCATCTTGCCATCAATTCTGACCAAATTTCCTGTGCCTTTGTAGCTCACACATGCCCAAAACATCAGCGATCCAACTCCGTGTTTCACAGTAGGAATGGTGTACCTTTCATCATAGGCCTTGTTGACTCCTTTCCAAATGTAGCGTTTATGGTTGTGGCCAAAAAGCTCAATTTTGGTCTCATCACTCCAAATGACTGTGGCAGAAAGTTTGAGGCTTGTCTTTGTGCCGTTTGGCGTATTGTAAGCGGGATACTTTGTGGCATTTGCGTAGTAATGGCTTTCTAATGGCGACTCGACCATGCAGCTCATCTTTCTTCAAGTGCCTCCTTATTGTGCATCTTGAAACAGCCACACCACATGTCCTGTATTTCACCCGAAGTTATGTGTGGGTTTGTCTTTGCATCCCGAACAATTTTCCTGGCAGTTGTGGCTGAAATATTAGTTGGTCTACCGGACCGGGGTTTGGTTTCAACAGAACCCCTCATTTTCCACTTCTTTATTAGAGTTTGAACACTCCTGATTTGCATTCTCAATTCCTTGGATATCTTTTTATATCCCTTTCCTGTTTTATACAGTTCAACTACCTTTTCCCGCAGATCCTTTGACAATTCTTTTGCTTTCCCCATGACTCAGAATCCAGAATCGTCAGTGCAGCACTGGATGAAAAGATGCAAGGGTCTGTCAGGAGTCCAGAAACTCATTGACTTTTTATACACACATACTAATTACAAGCAAACAGATCACAGGTGAGGATGGTTACCTTTAATAGCCATTCAACCCCCTTTGTGTCAACTTGTGTGCATGTTATCAGGCCAAAATCACCAGGGTATGTAAACTTTTGATCAGGGTCATTTGGGTAGTTTCTGTTGTCATTACGATTTAAAAAGAGTAAACACAGTTGATTGATAATAAATGGCTTCAGCCAAACAATAACCATGAGTGAAAGAAAAGGTTTTGCGTTATCCATATTCTCTGAAAAATGGCCAAGAAATTAGATTCTGCCAGGGTATGTAAACTTATGAGCACAACTGTATATATGTATATATATATATATATATATATATATATATATATATATATATATATATATACTCAGTCTCTTTTATTCCACAGGCCTATGTGAGGGAGAGGACCTATCAAACCGTGTGAGATGCCTTGCTGTCGGGCATTGGTCAGGTAAGTGCTTACTTTATTTCTGGAGGTGACAGTTTTCACATATCAGAAAGAGTGGGCACTATATTTACTTGAAGAAAGAAAGGGCTAATAATCTCTTTATTCTCAAGTGGGACATTTATTTTCTCCTTTCTAAAGGAGATTTGGCAGCATAGCAGGCACTGGGGCTGGAGATGCTGTGTAGATAAAAACTTTTTTGGCGGTTTCACTGAACTGGCGGTTTTTACATGAATAATACCGACCGGGAAGTTGTTAGACGCCCACGAGGGGCGGGGCTTAGTGTGACGAGAGTATGAGCGTTGCGCGCCATTTCTCTGGCATATACGGAGGTGACTCAGCTACACGCGGACAAGAAACGCTTGGTTTTCTAGAAGCAAACGGTTTTTCACATTGTTTTTCTGCTGCTCTACGGATCATCCCTTTTGCTGGTGGGACTTATCTCCGGTGTTGTGGGCAGGTAGGCACCTCAGAAGACAGCTGAGGTGTGGAGTTTTTTTGGTCTAAATAACATAATTTATGTAAGAACTTACCTGATAAATTCATTTCTTTCATATTAGCAAGAGTCCATGAGCTAGTGACGTATGGGATATACATTCCTACCAGGAGGGGCAAAGTTTCCCAAACCTCAAAATGCCTATAAATACACCCCTCACCACACCCACAATTCAGTTTAACGAATAGCCAAGAAGTGGGGTGATAAAAAAGTGCGAAAGCATATAAAATAAGGAATTGGAATAATTGTGCTTTATACAAAATCATAACCACCACAAAAAAAGGGCGGGCCTCATGGACTCTTGCTAATATGAAAGAAATGAATTTATCAGGTAAGTTCTTACATAAATTATGTTTTCTTTCATGTAATTAGCAAGAGTCCATGAGCTAGTGACGTATGGGATAATGATTACCCAAGATGTGGATCTTTCCACACAAGAGTCACTAGAGAGGGAGGGATAAAATAAAGACAGCCAATTCCTGCTGAAAATAATCCACACCCAAAATAAAGTTTAACGAAAAACATAAGCAGAAGATTCAAACTGAAACCGCTGCCTGAAGTACTTTTCTACCAAAAACTGCTTCAGAAGAAGAAAATACATCAAAATGGTAGAATTTAGTAAAAGTATGCAAAGAGGACCAAGTTGCTGCTTTGCAAATCTGATCAACCGAAGCTTCATTCCTACACGCCCAGGAAGTAGAAACTGACCTAGTAGAATGAGCTGTAATTCTCTGAGGCGGAGTTTTACCCGACTCAACATAGGCAAGATGAATTAAAGATTTCAACCAAGATGCCAAAGAAATGGCAGAAGCTTTCTGGCCTTTTCTAGAACCGGAAAAGATAACAAATAGACTAGAAGTCTTTCGGAAAGATTTAGTAGCTTCAACATAATATTTCAAAGCTCTAACAACATCCAAAGAATGCAACGATTTCTCCTTAGAATTCTTAGGATTAGGACATAATGAAGGAACCACAATTTCTCTACTAATGTTGTTGGAATTCACAACTTTAGGTAAAAATTCAAAAGAAGTTCGCAACACCGCCTTATCCTGATGAAAAATCAGAAAAGGAGACTCACAAGAAAGAGCAGATAATTCAGAAACTCTTCTGGCAGAAGAGATGGCCAAAAGGAACAAAACTTTCCAAGAAAGTAATTTAATGTCCAATGAATGCATAGGTTCAAACGGAGGAGCTTGAAGAGCCCCCAGAACCAAATTCAAACTCCAAGGAGGAGAAATTGACTTAATGACAGGTTTTATACGAACCAAAGCTTGTACAAAACAATGAATATCAGGAAGAATAGCAATCTTTCTGTGAAAAAGAACAGAAAGAGCAGAGATTTGTCCTTTCAAGGAACTTGCGGACAAACCTTTATCTAAACCATCCTGAAGAAACTGTAAAATTCTCGGTAATCTAAAAGAATGCCAAGAAAAATGATGAGAAATACACCAAGAAATATAAGTCTTCCAGACTCTATAATATATCTCTCTAGATACAGATTTACGAGCCTGTAACATAGTATTAATCACAGAGTCAGAGAAACCTCTTTGACGAAGAATCAAGCGTTCAATCTCCATACCTTTAAATTTAAGGATTTCAGATCCTGATGGAAAAAAGGACCTTGTGACAGAAGGTCTGGTCTTAACGGAAGAGTCCACGGTTGGCAAGAGGCCATCCGGACAAGATCCGCATACCAAAACCTGTGAGGCCATGCCGGAGCTACCAGCAGAACAAACGAGCATTCCTTCAGAATCTTGGAGATTACTCTTGGAAGAAGAACTAGAAAGAAATAGGCAGGATGATACTTCCAAGGAAGTGATAATGCATCCACTGCTTCCGCCTGAGGATCCCAGGATCTGGACAGATACCTGGGAAGTTTCTTGTTTAGATGGGACGCCATCAAATCTATTTCTGGAATTTCCCACATTTGAACAATCTGAAGAAATCCCTCTGGGTGAAGAGACCATTCGCCCGGATGCAACGTTTGGCGACTGAGATAATCCGCTTCCCAATTGTCTACACCTGGGATATGAACCGCAGAGATTAGACAGGAGCTGGATTCCGCCCAAACCAAAATTCGAGATACTTCTTTCATAGCCAGAGGACTGTGAGTTCCTCCTTGATGATTGATGTATGCCACAGTTGTGACATTGTCTGTCTGAAAACAAATGAACGATTCTCTCTTCAGAAGAGGCCAAAACTGAAGAGCTCTGAAAATTGCACGGAGTTCCAAAATATTGATCGGTAATCTCACCTCCTGAGATTCCCAAACTCCTTGTGCCGTCAGAGATCCCCACACAGCTCCCCAACCTGTGAGACTTGCATCTGTTGAAATTACAGTCCAGGTCGGAAGCACAAAAGAAGCCCCCTGAATTAAACGATGGTGATCTGTCCACCACGTTAGAGAGTGTCGAACAATCGGTTTTAAAGATATTAATTGAGATATCTTTGTGTAATCCTTGCACCATTGATTCAGCATACAAAGCTGAAGAGGTCGCATGTGAAAACGAGCAAAGGGGATCGCGTCCGATGCAGCAGTCATAAGACCTAGAATTTCCATGCATAAGGCTACCGAAGGGAATGATTGTGACTGAAGGTTTCGACAAGCTGCAATCAGTTTTAGACGTCTCTTGTCTGTTAAAGACAGAGTCATGGACACTGAATCTATCTGGAAACCCAGAAAGGTTACCCTTGTCTGAGGAATCAATGAACTTTTTGGTAAATTGATCCTCCAACCATGATCTTGAAGAAACAACACAAGTCGATTTGTATGAAATTCTGCTAAATGTAAAGACTGAGCAAGTACCAAGATATCGTCCAAATAAGGAAATACCACAATACCCTGTTCTCTGATTACAGATAGAAGGGCACCGAGAACCTTTGTAAAAATTCTTGGAGCTGTAGCTATGCCAAACGGCAGAGCCACAAACTGGTAATGCTTGTCCAGAAAAGAGAATCTCAGGAACTGATAATGATCTGGATGAATCGGAATATGCAGATATGCATCCTGTAAATCTATTGTGGACATATAATTCCCTTGCTGAACAAAAGGCAAGATAGTCCTTACAGTTACCATCTTGAACGTTGGTATCCTTACATAACGATTCAATATTTTTAGATCCAAATTTCTTTGAAAAAACGTAACCTGCCCCCTACCAGCTGAGCTGGAATGAGGGCCGCACCTTCATGTGGACTTAGAAGCAGGCTTTGCCTTTCTGGCTGGCTTGGATTTATTCCAGATTGGAGATGGTTTCCAAACTGATATTGCTCCTGAGGATGAAGGATCAGACTTTTGTTCTTTGTTGAAACGAAAGGAACGAAAACGATTATTAGCCCTGTTTTTACCTTTAGATTTTTTATCCTGTGGAAAAAAAAGTTCCTTTCCCACCAGTAACAGTTGAAATAATAGAATCCAACTGAGAACCAAATAATTTGTTACCCTGGAAAGAAATGGAAAGTAGAGTTGATTTAGAAGCCATATCAGCATTCCAAGTCTTAAGCCATAAAGCTCTTCTAGCTAAAATAGCTAGAGACATAAACCTGACATCAACTCTAATAATATCAAAGATAGCATCACAGATAAAATTATTAGCATGCTGAAGAAGAATAATAATATCATGAGAATCATGATGTGTTACTTGTTGCGCTAAAGTTTCCAACCAAAAAGTTGAAGCTGCAGCAACATCAGCCAAAGATATAGCAGGTCTAAGAAGATTACCTGAACACAGATAAGCTTTTCTTAGAAAGGATTCAATTTTCCTATCTAAAGGATCTTTAAACGAAGTACCATCTGACGTAGGAATAGTAGTACGTTTAGCAAGGGTAGAAATAGCCCCATCAACTTTAGGGATTTTGTCCCAAAATTCTAATCTGTCAGACGGCACAGGATATAATTGCTTAAAACGTTTAGAAGGAGTAAATGAATTACCCAATTTATCCCATTCTTTGGAAATTACTGCAGAAATAGCATTAGGAACAGGAAAAACTTCTGGAATAACCACAGGAGATTTAAATACCTTATCCAAACGTTTAGAATTAGTATCAAGAGGACCAGAATCCTCTATTTCTAAAGCAATTAGAACTTCTTTAAGTAAAGAACGAATAAATTCCATTTTAAATAAATATGAAGATTTATCAGCATCAACCTCAGAGACAGAATCCTCTGAACCAGAAGAGTCATCAGAATCAGAATGATGATGTTCATTTAAAAATTCATCTGTAGGGAGAGAAGTTTTAAAAGATTTTTTACGTTTACTAGAAGGAGAAATAACAGACATAGCCTTCTTTATGGATTCAGAAACAAAATCTCTTATGTTATCAGGAACATTCTGCACCTTAGATGTTGAAGGAACTGCAACAGGCAATGGTACTTTACTAAAGGAAATATTATCTGCATTAACAAGTTTGTCATGACAATCAATACAAACAACAGCTGGAGGAATAGCTACCAAAAGTTTACAGCAGATACACTTAGCTTTGGTAGATCCAGCACTAGACAGCGATTTTCCTGTAGTATCTTCTGACTCAGATGCAACGTGAGACATCTTGCAATATGTAAGAGAAAAAACAACATATAAAGCAAAATTGAACAAATTCCTTAAATGACAGTTTCAGGAATGGGAAAAAATGCCAAAGAACAAGCTTCTAGCAACCAGAAGCAATGAAAAATGAGACTTAAATAATGTGGAGACAAAAGCGACGCCCATATTTTTTAGCGCCAAATAAGACGCCCACTTTATTTGGCGCCTAAATGCTTTTGGCGCCAAAAATGACGCCACATCCGGAACGCCGACATTTTTGGCGCAAAATAACGTCAAAAAATGACGCAACTTCCGGCGACACGTATGACGCCGGAAACGGAAAAGAATTTTTGCGCCAAAAAAGTCTGCGCCAAGAATGACGCAATAAAATGAAGCATTTTCAGCCCCCGCGAGCCTAACAGCCCACAGGGAAAAAAAGAGTCACATTTTTGAAGGTAAGAAAAAAATGATTAAATCAAATGCATTATCCCAAATATGAAACTGACTGTCTGAAAAATAAGGAAAGTTGAACATTCTGAGTCAAGGCAAATAAATGTTTGAATACATATATTTAGAACTTTATAAACAAAGTGCCCAACCATAGCTTAGAGTGTCACAGAAAATAAGATTTACTTACCCCAGGACACTCATCTACATGTTTGTAGAAAGCCAAACCAGTACTGAAACGAGAATCAGCAGAGGTAATGGTATATATAAGAGTATATCGTCGATCTGAAAAGGGAGGTAAGAGATGAATCTCTACGACCGATAACAGAGAACCTATGAAATAGACCCCGTAGAAGGAGATCACTGCATTCAAATAGGCAATACTCTCCTCACATCCCTCTGACATTCACTGCACGCTGAGAGGAAAACCGGGCTCCAACTTGCTGCGGAGCGCATATCAACGTAGAATCTAGCACAAACTTACTTCACCACCTCCATCGGAGGCAAAGTTTGTAAAACTGAATTGTGGGTGTGGTGAGGGGTGTATTTATAGGCATTTTGAGGTTTGGGAAACTTTGCCCCTCCTGGTAGGAATGTATATCCCATACGTCACTAGCTCATGGACTCTTGCTAATTACATGAAAGAAATTGTTTTTACCGCATTCTGCAGTTTATATTAAAGGCAAGGTAAAGTTCACTACGTTTTAAAACATGTTTACTTTTCTATTTAGCACTGCAATGCAGTCGCTAAGTTGTTTAACACAATTGATTTCTTATTTTCATGAAAAATATTAAAATATATGCGTACCGTTTATTGTAAAACCCCTCCCCGCTTCTACTTCCTATTTTCTTGCTCTCTCTTTGTAGAGACCCAACCCACCCGCACTCTACGTCAGCATTTTGCACAGTGAACAGTGTTGAACAGTTGAACAGTGTAGACGTTTCGGGTCGGACGCATGCGCAGTGCGGTCCGATGACGTCTGATATGCTGTGTTCACCACCGCATGGAGAAAGTGGTGATTGGACGCCACAGTGTTAGAGAAGTGTCAATCACTTCTATAGAAAAGTCGGGCGGACGAGGAATCATTGCAGGACACTGATTAAAAAATAAGATTTGCGGGTAAAAAATATAATACAATAAAAATGATGAATTAAACTTATGCTAATTTGTTCTGTTATTGATACATTTGTTAACGAGTGCACACAAGTTTACCTTGCCTTTAAAAAAGTTAGTTTAAATCTTAAAGTGACAGTAACGTTTTTTTGCCAAGTTTAATTTTATTAAAATTTTTACTTTTGAATTGCTAGTTCTAGTCATTAAGAGTAATAATGGACCATGAGGCCTTGCAAAATGTCACCTGCACTTTATGTTTTGATGCCAATGTGAAACCCCCAATCCCTTTTTGTTCCTCTTGTATTGAGAGGATTATAAATTACAGGGATTAAATTTTTTCTGAGCCAACATTCTCTAAGGAGGATGCGGGTCAGGAATCTAATGACAATGCTCCATTTATGCTACAGCTTTCTCCTCAAGCGTCCCAAATTTTCCGCCCCTCACATGCAGTGCCCTGCGTTTCCTCAGTGGCTGCAGTTGGGGTTACTTTAAAAGACATCGCTTCTCTCATGTCCTCTACAATTTCATATGCGTTGTCCGCTTTTCCAATATTGCAGAGAAAGTGTAAGAGGAAAATCAGACATTCAGTAAGTGAGGTTTCTGACGCAATTGTTGCTATTTCAGATGCCCCCCTCCCAGAAGCCTGAAGGTGAAATTTCAGATTCGGACAGTGTAATTCCTCTTGCTGATACTGAAGTTTTATCTTTCAGGTTTAAGCTAGAACACCTCCGTCTTTTACTTAAGGAGGTTTTAGCTACTTCGGATGACAGTGACTCCACGGTCGTTGTTGTTCCTAAGAAGTCCAGTAAGCTGAACAAATATTTCAAGGTACCTTCCACGATAGAGTTTTTTCCGGTACCAGACCGAGCTTCTGAGATCTTTGCTAAGGAGTGGGAGAGACCGGGTATTCCTTTCTCCCCATCCCCTATATTTAAAAAGATGCTTCCCATAGCCGACTGTTAAGGCTTGGCAAACAGTTCCCAAGGTGGAGGGAGCCATTTCCACCTTAGCTGTGAGAACTACTATTCCCATAGAGGAAAGTTGTGCTTTCAAAGATCCTATGGACAAGAAATTAGAAGGGTTACTCAAAAAGATGTATGTACACCAGGGCTTACAATGGCAGCCAGCTGTGTGCATTGCTACCGTCACTAGTGCGGCGGCATATTGGTTTGATGCGTTATCCGACACTATCAGAACAGAAACCTCCCTGGATGAAATCCAGGATAGGATAAAAGCTCTTAAATTGGCTAATTCCTTAATTACGGATGCTTCCCTTCAAGTTATTAAACTGGGAGCAAAGATTTCAGGTTTCTGTATTCTAGCTCGCAGAGCCTTATGGTTCTGTGGATGTGTCCTCTCTAAGTCTAAGCTTTTAGCAATTCCTTACAAGGGAAAGACCTTGTTTGGACCTGGCTTGACTGAAATTATCTCTGATATCACGGGAGGTAAAGGTCATATTCTTCCTCAGGACAAGAGAAACAAACAAAAAGGACGACAGAGTAATTTTCGTTCCTTTCGAAATTTCAAGGAAAATTCTTCCTCTTCCACCTCCAAGCAGGAACAAACTAAACCTTCATGGAGACCCAATCAGTCTTGTCATAAGGGATAACAATCCAAGAAGCCTGCTGTTGAGTCAAAGACAGCATGAAGGGTTTGCCCCCAATCCGGGACCAGATCTTGTAGGGGGCATACTTTCCTTCTTTGTTCAGACTTGGGTTTGAAATGTTCAGGATCCTTGGGCAATAGAAATAGTGTCCCAGGGATACAAACTAGAGTTCAAAAGTTTTCCTCCCAGAGGCAGGTTTCTGCTTTCAAGATTATCTGCAGACCAGACAAAGAGAGAGGCGTTCTTACACTGTGTAAGAGACCTCTCCGACCTGGGGGTGATAGTTCCTGTTCCGATTCAGGATTTTATTCCAATCTGTTTGTGGTTCCCAAAAAGGAGGGAACTTTCAGACCTATTTTAGATCTCAAGAGTACCGTCCTTCAAGGTGGAAACTACTTGTTCCATCCTTCCTTTGATCCAAGAGGGTCAATTCATGACAGTGGATTTAAAGGACGCGTAACTGCATGTTCCCATTCACAGGGATCATCACAAGTTCCTAAGGTTTGCCTTTCTAGACAAGCACTTCCAATTCGTGGCTCTTCCCTTCGGTCTTGCCACAGCTCTGAGAATTTTCACAAAGGTTCTGGGATCGCTGTTGGCGGTGCTTCGCTTACGGGGCATTGCCGTGGCGCCCTATCTGGACGACATCCTTACAACAAGCAAGATCCCACACAGACACAGTGTTATCCTTCCTGCAATCTCACAAGTGGAAGGTAAACTTGGAAAAAAGTTCCTTGGTACCAAATACAAGGGTAACTTTTTTGGGAACCATAATAGATTCCCCATCAATGAAGCTTTTTCTGACAGAAGTCAGGAAATCACAACGTTTTTCGATACTTGTCTAGCTCTTCAGTCCACTCCTCGGCCATCCGTGGCTCAGTGCGTGGAAGTAATTGGGCTGATGGTGGCGGCAATGGACATCATCCCGTTTGCTCGATTTCATCTCAGACCTCTGCAGTTAAACATGCTCAGGCAATGGAACGGAGATTATATGGACTTGTCTCCTCGAATACTAATGGAGCAGGAGACAAGGGATTCTCTTCAATGGTGGTTGTCTCAGGACCATCTCTCCCAGGGAACCTGCTTTCGCAGACCATCTTGGGTGATTGTGACAACAGACGCCAGCCTTCTAGGATGGGGAGCAGCCTGGGGCTCCCTAAAGGCTCAGGGAGTTTGGACTCTGTCAGGTTAGGAAAAGTCCAGAAGAAGACCCAAATGCTAGGGCAAACTTAAACAACACCCTTGCACTGAGTTTAATCCAGGACGTGACCCCACGACAACCTCTAAAAAACAATGTACTCACGATATGGAGCAGGGTTAGCCTGAGTCCAAAGTAATTCAAGATATCAGCCAAATAGACTTCTGAGTAAGGAACTGGTTTCAGGAAAAGTCTTCCACAGAATCAGGAGAGCAGGGATAGTCCACTAATACTCAGACAGAGGAAGGGTAAACAAGAAACAGTTAATAATGCAGGAGTAGGTAACTTATCAGGCAGTTTGAGGGTTAATACTGTGTAGTCAGTCCTTGAAGAGTTTGGAAACAGGTTATCAGGCAGTTTGTAGGTTTATACTGAATAGTCAGTACATGCAGAGTTAGATAACAGGATAACAGGTAGTTTGAGGGTTAATACAGATTAATCAGTACTTGCAGAGATTGGCAACAGGTTGTCATGCAGTTTGAGATTTTCACAGAATAGACCGTTCTTGCAATGTTTGGCAATAGGATATCAAGTAGTTTGAAGGTTTACACTGAATAAACAGTATATGCAGAGTTTGGCAACAGGTAAACATGCAGTTTGAGAGTTTCACAGAATAAACGGTTCTTGCAATGTTCGGCAACAGGTTATCAGGAAGTTATAGGGTTAACCCAGGATAGTCAGTCTTTGCAGAGTTTGGCAGTTAGAGAGTTTCCACAGCGAAGTCCTCACAGGAGCCACAAAGAGTAACGGACAAACAAACAGGCACTGAAGAAACAGGAAGCCTGGAATAAAAAGCCTGGTAGTGACATCATCAGGAGGGGGCGGCTCAGACTACCTGTCAATCAAGCACACAGAGAGGACAGCTGGAGCTTCCCAGCGGCCGAGCAGGACAGACTCAGTCATAATCTGTTCTTCTTATAAACATTCTGGAGCTGAATCAATAGATTCCGTATTGCTCCTCTGTCTGAAGGTTTAAAAAGCCTTATAATAGACAAGCAATAGACACTTCAATGCTCTTCTGGCCTGGCCCCAGTTAGCCTCGGTCCAGTTTATCAGGTTCCAGTCGGACAACATAACTTCAATGGCTTACATCAATCATCAGGGAGGAACAAGGAGTTCCTTAGCGATGACAGAGGTAACCAAGATAATTCAGTGGGCGGAAGCCCACTCTTGCCGTCTGGAGGTGGACAACTGGGAGGCAGACTTCCTGAGCAGGCAGACCTTTCATCCGGGGGAGTGTTTTCCAGCCCGATTCTCAAATGGGGTCAGCCGAGGTACGGGTCGAGTTCCAGGGATCCTCAGGCGGTACTTATAGACGCTCTGGCAGTACCTTGGACCTTCAATCTAGCATACCTATTTCCTCCGTTTGCTTTTCTTCCTCAGGTCATTGCTCGAATCAAACAGGAGGAGTTGTCGGTGATAATCATTGCGCCGGCTTGGCCTCGCAGGATTTGGTATGCAGACCTGCTGGACATGTCATCTCTGCCACCGTGGAGACTTCCGCTGAGAAAGGACTTTCTAATTCAAGGGCCTTTCCTTCATCCAAACATATTTTCTCTGAAGCTGACTGCTTGGAGATTGAATGCTTAATTTTATTCAAGCGGGGCTTTTCAGCCTCGGTCATAGAGGCTATGATTCAGGCTCGTAAGCCTGTAACTAGAAGGATTTACCATAAGATATGGCGTAAATATTTCTATTGGTGTGAATCCAAGGGCTACTCTTGGAATAGAGTTAGGATTCCTAGAATTTTGTCTTTTCTCCAAGAGGGTTTGGAGAAAGGTTTATCGGCAAGTTCCCTAAAGGGTCAGATCTCTGCCTTATCTATTTTGTTACACAAACGTCTGGCAGATGTTCCAGATGTTCAATCATTTTGTCAGGCCTTGGTTAGGATCAGGCCTGTGTTCAAACCAGTTACTCCTCCATGGAGTCTGAATTTAGTTCTCAAAGTTCTTCAATGGGCTCCGTTTGAGCCTATGCATTCCTTGGATATTAAGTTATCTTGGAAAGTTATTTCTGGTTGATATTTCTTCTGCTCGCAGAGTGTCAGAGCTCTCGGCATTGCAGTATGAGTCCCCTTACCTTATTTTCAATTCAGATAAGGTAGTTTTACGTACTAAATTAGGATTTCTTCCTAAAGTTGTTTCTAATAGGAACATTAATCAGGAGATTGTTGTTCCTTCCTTGTGTCCTAATCCTACTTCTCAAAATGAACGGCTTCTGCACAATTTGAACGTGGTTCGTGCTTTAAAGTTTTACCTGCAGGCGACTAAAGATTTTCGGCAGTCTTCTGCTTTGTTTGTGGTTTTCTCAGAAAAAAAGTAAGGGACAGAAAGCTAAGGCTACTTCGCTTTCTTTTTGGCTGAAGAGTATCATCCGTTTTGCATATGAGACTGCTGGACAGCAGCCTCCCGAGAGTGTTACGGCTCATTCCACGAGGGCTGTTGCATCCTCATGGGCATTCAAGAATGAAGCTTCTGTGGAACAGATTTGCAAAGCTGCAACTTGGTCTTCTCTTCTTCAAAGTTCTATAAGTTTGACACTTTTGCCTCGGCTGAGGCCACTTTTGGGAGAAAAGTTCTTCAAGCAGTGGTGCCTTCAATTTAGGTTACCTGTCTTGTCCCTCCCGTATCATCTGTGTACTCTAGCTTGGGTTTTGATTCCCATTGGTAATTAAGATGATCCGTGGACTCATCGTGTCATTAAAAAGAAAACAAAATTTATGCTTACCTGATAAATGTATTTCTTTTTTGACACGATGAGTCCACGGCCCGCCCTGTTCTTTGTAAGACAGGTCGTTCGCTATTATAAACTTCAGACACCTCTGCACCTGGTTACTTCCTTTCTCTGTCTTACTTTGGTCAAATGACTGGGTTGGTAGGGAAGGGAGGGGATATTTAACAGCTTTGCTGTGGTGCTCTTTGCTGCCTCCTGCTGACAGGAGGTGAATATCCCATTAGTAATTAAGATGATCCGTGGACTCATCGTGTCAAAAAAGAAATACATTTATCAGGTAAGCATACATTATTTATATATGTCTGAAGGTTTAATAAGCCTTCTAATAGACACAGTAAAGCAGTCACCAAGTGTATTATCTACAGTACCCATTATGATCTACCCATTTCAATCTAAAGAATAACTTTCAGCTTATATACTATTCCTATACATATTGTACAGCAAAACTGATTCTATTCAAAATACAATTTTTTGTCCTATTTAAGTCCACATTAATTTTCTGGAACTCTGTTCCCCACTACAGGTGCACATTCGTGGTCAGTTACCTCGAGTCTTTATGTTAGAAGCCAGAGGTAGGAAGTACCTCGTAAAGAAACCAAGCTCGGTGTTCTTCACGTTATCCCTGATCACCGGCACAAGCCAGCTTCGCTGAAAATCACCGATGTCTCTGACAAAAGAAGAGGCTGTTAATTAAAGCCCATTTCACTTCACATATATTCAGTCATTTTCTACTACAATTGTATAATCGACAACTAAAAACATGCATTAACCTGAGAAGTTACACTGACAGGCTATCCACACAAAAAGCTTTATCAGACTTGTCATTTCACAAACGAGGAATAAATTTACCAGAGATTACATTTTAAAAGCAGAATACATTTTCTTCAATTTCACTAATAAGCAATACAAATTAGATAAACAAGCAATTAAAAACAAAACCTCATTAAACAACATTCACCTACTTAAACTTATGTTCTAAGCAACAGCACATGAAGCGAGAGAGATTACCATTACTTAAAGGGACATGAAAGTGAAAATTAAAAGGCCATTAAAGTAAAAAAAAAAAAAAACATGCTCTAATACGTTAGAGCATGTCATTTTCCTGACTATCGACCCTGTTCTACGCTCAGTAGAGGTTCCGCTCGGGACCTGTGTTGCACTGTTGGTCGAGAGAGAAACCTGCCGTTGATCCAATCAGCAGCACAACACAAATGTTTAACTAGCACTGCTTAGTCCAAAGCAGAACTTCAACTGTGCGTTTAACCCCTTTGCGAAGATTATATACACAGTAGAGCAGGGTCGTTAGTTGAAACATTATATGGTCTAACGGATTAGAGAATGTACTTTTTCCCCCCCAACTATAATGGTCCTTTACATTTTAATTATTCCAGTTTATTACTATTTTCAGATTTAGTTTTTTTTCTCTTAGTATCTTTAGTTGAAATATAGTTCCTTTCCATGAAAGCATACAGAAGTAGGCTTAGGGGGAGTGGACGAGTCTTAAGCACATTGCAGCAACAATGTTTGTAACAATGCTGTACATGAAGTGTTCAAGATAGTCCTGAGCCTACCTCTGAAAGCTGGTCATAGAATGGAGCTAAATTTTAAAAGATCCAATAAAAAAAAAAGGTATATTTGTAATAGAAGTAAATTGTAAAGTTTATTTTTGTATGAACTCTGTATCTGAATTATGAAAGATTAAAAAAGGCAGCTAACCAGTTTTGTTTCTATACACATACATATATATACATACACACACACATATATATATACAGTATTAGAAGAAAGAAAAACGAGGAACTGCAGACTCTTTTCCAAAGTGGTTAGTTTAATGAGCAGACAAGTGAAAGACACAGTCACAGTGTGCAGGGCTGGATCCATATATATATACATATGTACATGTACAAGTCTAAAAATAATGGCCTTAAAGGGACACTGAATCCAATTTTTTCCTTTCATGATTCAGATAGAGCATGCAATTTTAAGCAACTTTCTAATTTACTCCTATTATCAATTTTTCTTCATTCTCTTGCTATCTTTATCTGAAAAGCAAGTAATTTTAGAAGCCGGGCCATTTTTGGTTCACAACCTGGGTTGTGCTTGCCGATTGGTGGCTAAATGCACCCACCAAAAACAAGTGCTGTCCAGGGTCTGAACCATACATTGTCTGGCTCCTTAGCTTAGATGCCTTCTTTTTCAAATAAAGATAGCAATAGAACGGAGAAAAAATGATAATAGGAGTAAATTAGAAAGTTGCTTAAAACTGCATGCTCTATCTGAATCATGAAAGAAAATGTGGGTTTAGTATCCCTTTAAATGCTGTAAAGCCTTCTCTTCCTTTCCTATTTTCAGGAGCTGAAAATGGATATGAAACCCAACATTTTTCTTTCATGATTCAGATGAGAATGCAATTTTTAAACAACTTAACATTTTACTGCTTTTATCAAATTTGCTTCATTCTCTTAGAATCTTCTTTTATTGAAGAGTAAAACTAGGTAGAGGCTCATAGGAGCTCAGGAGTGTGCACGTGTCTTTAGTACTCTATGGCAGCAGTGTTTTGCAACATTGTATACCAAAGCTGCAAATAATGTTGCAAATCACTGCTGCCGTACTAAAGACACGTGCACACTCCAGATCCTACCTAGTTTTACTCTTCAATAAAAAGATATCAAGAGAACAAAGCAAATTTTATAACAGAAGTAAATTTGAAAGTACTTTAAAATAGTATGCTCTATTTTAATAAGGAACGTTTAATTTTGACATTTTTAAGTTTATTTTTGGTTTATGGGTTTGTTTTTTTAATACTTCAACAGCTTTATTCATGATTTCGCTACATAATATATAATAGGGATAGTATTTACATTGATTTATTGCTTAAACATTAATCTAAAATGTCCTTTTAAGATTTACTACTCCTGTAATCCTCTTTGTGTGATATTCTGATACCTTATGTAGGTGCTTTTGTTTGTAGGACTAGACACTATTTTAACCCTACAATATCGGTAGTTTGATTACCTAACACTTAATAAACGTGAATCAAACATACATATTTGTGTAGTAGTTCTGTACCAAAATCCTATTTTAAAAAAGAAAATCTAACAAAAGATTCTCACAAATTCATAAAGGGACAAAACTCAATTTTTTTCTTTCATAATTCAAACAGAGCATGCAATTGTAAGCAACGTTCTAATTTCCTCCAATTATACATTTGTCTTCGTTCTTGCTACCTTTATTTGAAAAAGCAGGAATGTAAGCATAGGAGCCGGCCCATTTTTGGTTCAGAACCTGGGTAGCACTTACTAACTGGTGTCTAAATGTAGCCAACAATAAGCAAGCTCTACCCAGGTGCTGAACCAAAAATGGGCCGGCTCCTATGCTTACATTCCTGCTTTTTCAAATAAAGGTAGCAAGAACGAAGACAAATGTATAATAGGAGGAAATTAGAAAGTAGCTTAAAGTTGCATGCTCTATCAGAGTCATGAAAGAAAAAAATATGGGGTTTTGTGTCCCTTTAAATCAATGCATACAGTAAAACATATTCTTACTCTTTGCCATCAATCTGAAGTGGAATGGCTTTTAAGACAACCTCAGGTCCCATACTTGCTACTGCTGCACCCACAGCCTGATCCAGTTCTGCAGTGTGTGGGAAATGAGCAGAAACCCGCAGGTCAGCAAGAGACTGCAAACACTAAAATATAAAATGGTAAGTAAGTGGCCTTTGTTCGACATGAATGCTTAAATAATGCAGAAGGATAGCCAAGAAAAAAAACATAATTTATGTAAAAACTTACCTGATAAATTCATTTCTTTCATATTAGCAAGAGTCCATGAGCTAGTGACGTATGGGATATACATTCCTACCAGGAGGGGCAAAGTTTCCCAAACCTTAAAATGCCTATAAATACACCCCTCACCACACCCACAATTCAGTTTAACGAATAGCCAAGAAGTGGGGTGATAAGAAAAAAATGCGAAAGCATATAAAATAAGGAATTGGAATAATTGTGCTTTATACAAAAAAATCATAACCACCACAAAAAAGGGCGGGCCTCATGGACTCTTGCTAATATGAAAGAAATGAATTTATCAGGTAAGTTCTTACATAAATTATGTTTTCATTCATGTAATTAGCAAGAGTCCATGAGCTAGTGACGTATGGGATAATGACTACCCAAGATGTGGATCTTTCCACACAAGAGTCACTAGAGAGGGAGGGATAAAATAAAGACAGCCAATTCCTGCTGAAAATAATCCACACCCAAAATAAAGTTTAATGAAAAACATAAGCAGAAGATTCAAACTGAAACCGCTGCCTGAAGTACTTTTCTACCAAAAACTGCTTCAGAAGAAGAAAATACAACAAAATGGTAGAATTTGGTAAAAGTATGCAAAGAGGACCAAGTTGCCGCTTTGCAAATCTGATCAACCGAAGCTTCATTCCTAAACGCCCAGGAAGTAGAAACTGACCTAGTAGAATGAGCTGTAATCCTCTGAGGCGAAGTCTTACCCGACTCAACATAGGCAAGATGAATTAAAGATTTCAACCAAGATGCCAAAGAAATGGCAGAAGTTTTCTGGCCTTTCTAAAACCGGAAAAGATAACAAATAAACTAGAAGTCTTTCGGAAAGACTTAGTAGCTTCAACATAATATTTCAAAGCTCTAATAACATCCAAAGAATGCAACGATTTCTCCTTAGAATTCTTAGGATTAGGACATAATGAAGGAACCACAATGTCTCTACTAATGTTGTTGGAATTCACAACTTAGGTAAAAATTCAAAAGAAGTTCGCAACACCGCCTTATCCTGATGAAAAATCAGAAAAGGAGACTCACAAGAAAGAGCAGATAATTCAGAAACTCTTCTGGCAGAAGAGATGGCCAAAAGGAACAAAACTTTCCAAGAAAGTAATTTAATATCCAATGAATGCATAGGTTCAAATGGAGGAGCTTGAAGAGCCCCCAGAACCAAATTCAAACTCCAAGGAGGAGAAATTGACTTAATGACAGGCTTTATACGAACCAAAGCTTGTACAAAACAATGAATATCAGGAAGAATAGCAATCTTTCTGTGAAAAAGAACAGAAAGAGCAGAGATTTGACCTTTCAAGGAACTTGCGGACAAACCCTTATCTAAACCATCCTGAAGAAACTGTAATATTCTCGGTATTCTAAAAAAAATGCCAAGAAAAATGATGAGAAAGACACCAAGAAATATAAGTCTTCCAGACTCTATAATATATCCCTCTGGATACAGATTTACGAGCCTGTAACATAGTATTAATCACAGAGTCAGAGAAACCTCTTTGACCAAGAATCAAGAGTTCAATCTCCATACCTTTAAATTTAAGGATTTTCAGATCCTGATGGAAAAAAGGACCTTGAGACAAAAGGTCTGGTCTTAACGGAAGAGTCCACGGTTGGCAAGAGGCCATCCGGACAAGATCCGCATACCAAAACCTGTGAGGCCATGCCGGAGCTACCAGCAGAACAAACGAGCATTCCTTCAGAATCTTGGAGATTACTCTTGGAAGAAGAACTAGAGGCGGAAAGATATAGGCAGGATGATACTTCCAAGGAAGTGATAATGCATCCACTGCCTCCGCCTGAGGATCCCGGGATCTGGACAGATACCTGGGAAGTTTCTTGTTTAGATGAGAAGCCATCAGATCTATTTCTGGAAGTTCCCACATTTGAACAATCTGAAGAAATACCTCTGGGTGAAGAGACCATTCGCCCGGATGCAACGTTTGGCGACTGAGATAATCCGCTTTCCAATTGTCCATACCTGGGATATGAACCGCAGAGATTAGACAGGAGCTGGATTCCGCCCAAACCAAAATTCGAGATACTTCTTTCATAGCCAGAGGACTGTGAGTCCCTCCTTGATGATTGATGTATGCCACAGTTGTGACATTGTCTATCTGAAAACAAATGAACAACTCTCTCTTCAGAAGAGCTCTGAAAGTTCCAAAATATTGATCGGAAATCTCACCTCCTGAGATTCCCAAACCCCTTGTGCCGTCAGATACCCCCACACAGCTCCCCAACCTGTAAGACTTGCATCTGTTGAGATTATAGTCCAGGTCGGAAGAACAAAGAAGCCCCCTGAACTAAACGATGGTGATCTGTCCACCATGTCAGAGAGTGTCGTAAAATCGGTTTAAAGATATTAATTGAGAAATCTTTGAGTAATCCCTGCACCATTGGTTCAGCATACAGAGCTGAAGAGGTCGCATGTGAAAACGAGCAAAGGAGATCGCATCTGATGCGGCAGTCCTAAGATCCAACATTTCCATGCATAAGGCTACCAAAGGGAATGATTGTGACTGAAGGTTTTGACAAGCTGATATCAATGTTAAACTTCTCTTGTCTGACAAGGACAGAGTCATAGACACTGAATTTATCTAGAAACCTAAAAAGGTTACCCTTGTCTGAGGAATCAATGAACTGATTGGTAAATTGATCCTCCAACCATGAACTTGAAGAAACAACACAAGTCGATTCGTATGAGATTCTTCGAAAATGAGAAGACTGAGCAAGTACCAAGATATCGTCCAAATAAGGAAATACCAAAACCCTATTCTCTGATTACAGAAAGAAGGGCACCGAGAACCTTTGAAAAAAATTCTTGGAACTGAGGCTAGGCCAAACGGTAGAGCCACAAAACTGGTAATGCTTGTCTAAAAAGAGAATCTCAGACACTAAAAGTGATCTGGATGAATCGGAATATGCAGATACACATCCTGTAAATCTATTGTAGACATATAATGCCCTTGCTAAACAAAAGGCAGGATAGTCCTACAGTAACCATCTTGAATGTTGGTATCCTAACATAACGATTCAATAATGATAGATCCGGAACTGGTCTGAAGGAATTGACCTTCTTTGGTACAATGAAGAGATAAAATAAAACCCCAGCCCCTGTTCCAGAACTGGAACTGGCATAAATACTCCAGCCAACTCTAGATCTGAAACACATTTCAGAAATGCTGAGCCTTTGCTGTGTTAACTGGGACACGGGAAAGAAAAGAATCTCTTAGCAGGAGGCCTTAACTTGAAGCCAATTCTGTACCTTTCTGAAACAATGTTTCTGAAACCAGAGATTAAGAACGGAATTGATCCAAATTTCTTTGAAGAAAACGTAATCTGCCCCATACCAGCTGAGCTGGAATAAGGGCCGCACCTTCATAGGTACTTAGGAGCTGGCTATAGGTTTCTATAAGGCTTGGATATATTCCAAACTGGAAATAGTTTCCAAACTGATACCGCTCCTGAGGATGAAGGATCAGGCTTTTGTTCCTTGTTGTGAGGAAAGGAACGAAAATGATTATTTACCCTGGAAAGAAAGGGAAAGCAAAGTTGACTTAGAAGACATGTCAGCATTCCAAGTTTAATCCATAAAGCTTTTCTAGCTAAAATAGCTAGAGACATATACCTGACATCAACTCTAATGATATCAAAAGATGGTATCACCAATAAAATTATTAGCATGTTATAGAATAATAATAATGCTATAAAATTATGATCTGTTACTTGTTGCGCTAAAGCTTCTAACCAAAAAGTTGAAGCTGCAGCAACATCCGCTAAAAATATAGCAGGTCTAAGAAGATTACCTGAACATAAGTAAGCTTTTCTTAGAAAGGATTCAATTTTCCTATCTAAAGGATCCTTAAAAGAAGTACTATCTGCCGTAGGAATAGTAGTACATTAGCAGGAGTAGAGACAGCCCCATAACCTTAGGGATTTTTGTCCCAAAAAACTCTAATCTGTCAGATGGCACAGGATATAATTTGCTTAAACGTCTAGGAGTAAATAAATTACCCAAATTATTCCATTCCCTGGAAATTACTTCAGAAATAGCATCAGGGAGATAAAACACTTCTGGAATAACTACAGGAGATTTAAAAACCTTATTTAAACGTTTACATTTAGTATCAAGAGGACCAGAATCCTCTATTTCTAATGCAAATAACACTTCTTTAAGTAAAGAACGAATAAATTCCATCTTGAACAAATACAAAGATTTATCAGCATCAACCTCTGAGACAGAAACCTCTGAACCAGAAGAACCATTATCAGTATCAGAATGATGATGTTCATTTAAAAATTCATCTGAAAAAAGAGAAGTTTTAAAAAGACTTTTATGTATACTAGAAGGAGAAATAACAGACATAGCCTTCTTAATGGATTTAAAAAATAAAATCTCTTATGTTATCAGGAACACTCTGAAAATTAGATGTTGACGGAACAGCAACAGGTAATGTAACAGTACTAAAGGAAATTTTATCTGCATTAATAAGTTTGACATGACATGCAATACAAATAACAGCTGGAGAAACAGATACCAAAAGTTTATAGCAGATACACTTAGCTTGGTAGCTCCAGCACTGTGCAGTGATTTTCCTGAAGTATCTTCTGACTCAGTTGCAACGTGGAACATCTTGCAATATGTAAAAGAAAAAAACAACATATAAAGCAAAATTGATCAAATTCCTTAAATGACAGTTTCAGGAATGGGAAAAAAAATGCCAGTGAACAAGCTTCTAGCAACCAGAAGCAATAAATAATGAGACTTAAATAATGTGGAGACAAAAATGACGCCCATATTTTTTAGCGCCAAAAAAGACGCCCACATTATTTGGCGCCTAAATGCTTTTGGCGCCAAAAATGACGCCACATCCGGAACGCCGACATTTTTGACGCAAAAAAAGGTCAAAAAATGACGCAACTTCCGGCGACACGTATGACGCCGGAAACAGAAAAAAAAATTTGCGCCAAAAAAGTCTGCGCCAAGAATGACGCAATAAAATGAAGCATTTTCTGCCCCCGCGAGCCTAACAGCCCACAGGGAAAAAGTCAAATTTTTTTAAGGTAAGAAAAAATGATTGAAACAAATGCATTTATCCCAAATATGAAACTGACTGTCTGAAAAATAAGGAATGTTGAACATTCTGAGTCAAGGCAAATAAATGTTTGAATACATATATTTAGAACTTTATAAACAAAGTGCCCAACCATAGCTTAGAGTGTCACAGAAAATAAGATTTACTTACCCCAGGACACTCATCTACATGTTTGTAGAAAGCCAAACCAGTACTGAAACGAGAATCAGCAGAGGTAATGGTATATATAAGAGTATATCGTCGATCTGAAAAGGGAGGTAAGAGATGAATCTCTACGACCGATAACAGAGAACCTATGAAATAGACCCCGTAGAAGGAGATCACTGCATTCAAATAGGCAATACTCTCCTCACATCCCTCTGACATTCACTGCACGCTGAGAGGAAAACCGGGCTCCAACTTGCTGCGGAGCGCATATCAACGTAGAATCTAGCACAAACTTACTTCACCACCTCCATCGGAGGCAAAGTTTGTAAAACTGAATTGTGGGTGTGGTGAGGGGTGTATTTATAGGCATTTTAAGGTTTGGGAAACTTTGCCCCTCCTGGTAGGAATGTATATCCCATACGTCACTAGCTCATGGACTCTTGCTAATTACATGAAAGAAACATAATTAACGAGGACTACATATTGGTAATGATTACAAACCTTTTTCATAAATGGGTGGCACTTCTTTCCAGCAACCTCAAAAAATGTCTTTAGAACTTGCAGGACAAAGGCCCAGGAAGAATGGAACTTGTACGATAAACCCTCTTCAACAACTCTACAATCATAAAAGACATAAGCTAGATCTTGTAAATCTAAAGTTAGCTCAAGCACTCTATGCTAAAATCATTTATAGATCATGAATAATTGTCAAGCAATTTAAATCAGTTTACTATTTTTTATATACGTGAAAATATATATTTTTTTTAAGGGCATAGGATCATTTTTAGACCAAGCTTAAAAGGGACAGTCTAGGCCAAAATAAACTTTCATGATTCAGCTAGAGTATGTAATTTTAAACAATTTTCCAATTTACTTTTATCGCCAATTTTGCTTTGTTCTCTTGGTATCCTTAGTTGAAAGCTTAAACTAGGAGGTTCATATGCTAATTTCTTAGACCTTGAAGGCCACCTCTTTTCAGAATCCATTTTAACAGTTTTTCACCACTAGAGCGTCTTAGTTCACGTATTTCATATAGATAACACTGTGCTTGTGCACGTGAAGTTATCTGGGAGCAGGCACTGATTGGCTAGACTGCAAGTCTGTCAAAAGAACTGAAAAAAGGGGCAGTTTGCAGAGGCTTAGATACAAGATAATCACAGAGGTTAAAAGTATGTTATTATAACTGTGTTGGTTATGCAAAACTGGGGAATGGGTAATAAAGGGATTATCTATCTTTTAAAACAATAACATTTCTGGTGTAGACTGTCCCTTTAAGCCAAAATTACAGCACATATGACATTTAAAATGGAAATCACTTATATGGTTTATAGTTTTCCTAGCTTGGTTTGGTATTTTGTTTACCATTAGATCAGAAGATATAACACTCAAGTAACACTAACAATATTCACAAAAACAAGAACACAGTATGAAATGTATTCATACTTTGTTTTGTTTTTTTAAATCAGATTAAAACAGATATAGAAAATGTTTACTAAAGCACCAGATATATTTCCCCACTTATGATTTGGTGCAGCATTTTGGGGAAGCACAGACTAAGTTTCTAATTTCTACTTAGTACTGAAATTTAAAGAGAAATTATACTTTAAAACGATCATGAACATAAACCACAGCATTAAAACGTGTACTTAATTCTATATATAAAAAAAAAAAAAAAAAAGTTTAAAGTAAAAAGCTGGCTGATAAATAACTTTTATAGCTCTACTGGTTATCAAGGAAGAAGTTATACATGCATGGAAATAAAATGTTGCTTTATTCAGCAGTGTAATAAGCAATTTAAAAAGACAAATTATATGGTGGGAAAAATTCAATGCACCTGAAAAGCAAAATAATTTGGGTAATTTAATACTAAATAATATACAAAATATCCTGAAATGAAATGCCGTTGTCACATTATCTTCTCATCATACACAATTTATTCAGCTTTTTATCTCACACTCTATAATGTGACATTGTTTGTCGTTAACCGCACACCTCTGTCGCAACATCAAATAATGTTTTCATCTTTGCATAAAATGCTCATTTTGCATAGTTGCTCACCTAAACATTTTACAGATGTGACCAGCAATTCCAGATGTTGGAGATGAAGAAACAGATTCAGTGTCAGCTATGTTAGGTGTAATGCATTCTGTAAGGAGAGACTGAATAAAAAAAGTCTATTAGTCTAATTCAATCGACTCTTTACTCCGAAAAACTATGTAAAATATGTATTGTGAAAAGAAGCAAAATTATTATTTAAAAGGATATGAAACCCAAAAATGTTCTTTGGTGATTCAGGCAGAGCATACAAATTTTAAAAAGTTTCCAATTTACTTTTGATATCAAATTTCCTTTGTTCCCATTGTATTCTTTGTTGGAGAGATACCTAGGTAGGCATCTGGAGCACTACATTGCAGGAAACAGTGCTGCCATCTAGTGCTCTTGCAATTGTATAACATTCTTGCAAAACAGCTGCCATATAGTGCTCCAGACAATGCACGCTCCTGAATTTATGCCCCTGCTTTTCAACAACGGTTACCAAGAGAACAAAGATAATTTGATATTAAAAGCAAATTAGAAAGTTGTTTAAAATGATATCTAAATCATGAAATAATAAATTGTGGGTTTCATGACGCTTTAATGGAATAAATGCTACAGTTACAAAATTTCCTTTCCAAGGGCTACACCAAAACACATTGCACACATTTCAAATAACAAAAGCAGAGTGCTTTGTTGCAATATTCAGTAAGTGTATTATAAAACAATCCATTGTTAAAGGGACAGTTCACCCCCAAAAAATTCTACCCTTTAAATTATTCCCAATGATCCTTTTAACCTGCTGAGTGTATTAAATTGGTTACAAGTAGCTCCTTTACTCCTATTTCAGCATTTGAAATAGCTGATTTAGCCTGTGGTATCACCACCTACACTGAACAAATTAATACTGGAGTATAGGCTATTGAATAGCCTAAGTATACACAGCCAGCAGAAGAGATTACACTCTCAGTGGGATGCAGGATAGTTAAGTAATAAAATGATCATTTTCCATTGTTCTCTCTATGTATTGAGCTTTGGTGTGCCAGCCAAATAAAAGATAAGGAAGCAAGTCTGTGTACACAAATTTATAACATAATGAGATCTGATATCACCTTTAAGTTCAACACATTGTAATAGGCTGTGGTTTCAAAGCACAAAATCAGCTACTTCATATACACAAATAAGCATGAAAATAGAATCTCAAATATTTTATACTCTGCAGTTGGTATAACAAGTCATTTAAAATACATTAATAGAAAAACAATTTTACAGTGTACTGTCCCTTTAAGTGCCTGCAAAATGCCAGTGTAATCTATATGTATGCTATTAATCAGCTGTCTCTACTAAAGATGATGCAGTATGAATTAGTCAAGTACCAGATCAGATTTTATAATCTCCCTACCAGCAATTAGATATAAAATTTCCAAATTACAGTAACCTCTTGTGCTGTTATCACACTTCAAAGGTTCAGTACACACTTGTACTTGTGATTGCAATATAACATTTTTAATTATTTGTAGAAAAAAAAGCTTTGCAATTTACAATCATTTGCCGCATTTTCTGTAATTAAAAGCCACGAAATACAGCAGCACCTTTTTATACAAATGAAGTGTAAATATTTATTGAAGTATAGACATAAAAGCAAACCACCATGACGTTTCGGTCAAATGACCATAATCATGTAGCATACATCAATCAAATAACTATACACGAGCGAGCACAATGTTATCTATATGACACACATGAACTAGCTTAGCTGTAAAAAAAAAAAAACAGTCAAAATGTAGTGAGATAAGAGGCAACCTTCCCAGGGCTTAGAAATTAGCATGAGTTAACCTAGGTTTAGCTTTCAACCAAGAACTAGTTATGTATATGCACATTTGAAAACTGCTTTTAGAAATATAGAGCACAAACCTTATGCAGATGAAGACGTCACACATCATATGAGACAGGATTCCTCTAACACTTTTTCCCCAGGCACCACAACACACAATCTGAGTACATACCTTCAAGGTCTGTGCAGCTGCAGACACAACTTGCTGGTGAGAAGACAAGAAACAGTTCATGGATGTTGAAAAAAGACGGGGGAGGTGACCGAAACACAGCCCGCTCTGCAACCTTAATTTAAGGAAGAAACAAAGCAGAAAGTGTAACATGGAGTATTCACATTACAAGAACATTGTTCGTTTTAAAGAGACATGCACAAATAAAATGTTGCGTTATATACAAGCAACAGTGCAATAATAAAATGCTCTATATAAAGGCTTTAAAGTCCGCTCCACAGCAGCAGTGCACTACTGTGACCTAGCTAAAAAAAAACACCAGCGAACACCAGTGAACACCAGCTAAGCTCCTAGTAGTGCATTGCTGCTCCTCAGCCTATCTAAGTATGCATTTTAACAAAGGATACCAAAAGAACAAAGTGTATTTGATAATAGAAGTAAACTGAAAAGTCTCTTAAAATTATATGCTCTAATCAACGATGAAAGTTTCATTTTTTATTTACTTTACCCTTTAATAGATTTTGGACAGACTTTGCAATAAAAAAGCTGCTTTAGGGTTTTTTTGTTTTTTTTAATTATTCTTTTAAACATTGAGATAGGTACTGCAAGTGCTGAATAATCAGCATACCAGGTGCATGTGTGAGGTGTCAATATGAAATGCTAAACCAATCTCCTTTTGCACAGTGCTACTGCCACAACACACTCACGTTAGTTATTTAATGAACTTCACTAACAAAACACTGTGCTAAAAAAAAGTACTAGAAGGGGGAAAAAAAAAAAACATTCTTAAAAGGGACATTACAGCCAAAATTGGGATCCACATGGACGCATTTCAGTTTTGAATAGAAGCATTTTTGTAATATAAATGTATTAGCAAAAATTGTTCTAATAAAAGCTATAGCTGTTTAAAAAGTGCATTTAAGTATGCACAAGCATTTTAAACACAGCTCTCAGAGAGCCTAAGGTGCCGGTCCCATCTAATGACTCAATTTGTTAATTGCTGACATGATACAAGCCCCACTGGTGCTCTGAGCAGCTGCAGTATTTAAAATGCTGGTGCACTGGAAATATCTAGCTATGCCTCACATGCAGAGAAAAATGTTAACACTAAACCAGTGATAACTTTTACTATAAGCATTTTTACCAATACATATATATTTCAAATATGTTTCTATTCAAAGTTGTAATTTATATATGTGCATTTAAATCTTGACCAGAATATCCCTTTAATGTTTGATGGTTACTAAAATGTGCAAGTATTTTATTCATTGTACATGGCAAGATCACTTGTCTCAACAACTACACCCCTTTGTGTTTTCTGGCACGCTACTGGTCATTACCCAAGCTCACAGGCTCTACAAAAGAATACTACTTTTTTACTTGAAAATCCTACAAATGAAATATGAACTTCACAAATCTCAGTGTTACTTTGCTAAGTTGATGTGAGCTTTCTCCATGACGGTTAGCCATGCCAACAGAGGCTGAAGGTCATTCTCACTGGGCAGGTAATCATACAGAGCCTGTCAATACAAAAAAAAGAACTTAATTTCACTAGTTCAATAATCAAAATGTAGTACATATATATATATATATATATATATATATATATATATATATATATATATATATATATATATATATATATATATAACAATTACAAATAAGTTATAAAAAGAAATCTTAGCTAATACTTCTTTACATAACTACTTTTTGAAGCCATTTAATAACAAAGCCTGCATAGTTGGGTTAAAGGGGTATTGCAGAGTGTGATAATGTAATAAAATATTTAGTTATGTGCAGTTAAACTTACAATATACTTTCATTATTTATTCTGTCCTCTTTTCCTATAAAGTAACTTGTTTATAGGGATAAAAAGTCAAAAAATTAAATGTGCATTTCAATTTGAAATAAGTATTTTTGCAATATACTTTCATCAGCAAAAATGCTTCTAATAAAAGTTATTACTGTTTTTTTGCGGCATACGTACATATTCTGTGAGGGCCAATGCACCAATAAACAACATGCCTGCTCCGTTAGCTGCCGGTTGTGTGTATTGTTTCTGTAGAATTCATTTGTTTTATACAACGCACAGCTGACTATCTTAGCAGGCACAGTGCACGTCCCTCATAGGATATTTGCGTATGCCACAGAAAAACAGTAACTTTTACAACAAGCATTTTTGCAGATTAAAGTAAATTTCAAAAAAGTTTTTTCAAATTAAAATGCCCCCATGCACATTTTAAAGTCAAGTGTTTCTATAAAGTAATAGGTGCTGCCATGGTTTGAACTGAAAGGGACATGAAAACTATTTTTTTTTCTTCCATGATTCAGATAGAGCATGTGATTTTAAACAACTTTCCCCATTTACTTCTATTTTTAAATGAGTTTTCTTCTGTTAAGTGTGATCAGTCCACGGGTCATCATTACTTCTGGGATATTACTCCTCCCCAACAGGAAGTGCAAGAGGATTCACCCAGCAGAGCTGCATATAGCTCCTCCCCTCTACGTCACTCCCAGTCATTCTCTTGCACCCAACGACTAGATAGGATGTGTGAGAGGACTATGGTGATTATACTTAGTTTTATATCTTCAATCAAAAGTTTGTTATTTTAAAATAGCACCGGAGTGTGTTATTACCTCTCTGGCAGAGTTTGAAGAAGAATCTACCAGAGTTTTTGCTATGATTTTAGCCGGAGTAGTTAAGATCATATTGCTGTTTCTCGGCCATCTGAGGAGAGGTAAACTTCAGATCAGGGGACAGCGGGCAGATGAATCTGCATAGAGGTATGTAGCAGCTTTTATTTTCTGACAATGGAATTGATGAGAAAATCCTGCCATACCGATACAATGTCATGTATGTATACTTTACACTTCAGTATTCTGGGGAATGGTACTTCACTAGAATTACACTGTAAGAAGTACATAAAGCTGTTTAATAACTAGCAATTATGTTTAACGTTTTTGCTGGAATGTAAAATCGTTTTCATTTGCTGAGGTACTGAGTGAATAAATGTTTGGGCACTATTTTTCCACTTGGCAGTTGCTTAATCTTTTTTCTGACAGTTTCTGTTCTCTCTCACTGCTGTGTGTGAGGGGGAGGGGACGTTTTTTGGCGCTTTTGCTACGCATCAAATATTTCAGTCAGCAGCTCGTATTTCCTGCATGATCCGGTTCATCTCTACAGAGCTCAGGGGTCTTCAAAACTTATTTTGAGGGAGGTAATTTCTCTCAGCAGAGCTGTGAGAATTATAGTTGACTGAGATAAAAAAACGTTTATTCTGTAATTTGTTTCCTGCTTTCAGAATTTGTTATCTTTGCTAATGGGATTAAACCTTTGCTAAAGTTGTGTTTACACTATAACTGTTTTCAATTTATTAATTTTCAACTGTCATAGATCTTCTGTGCTTCTTAAAGGCACAGTACGTTTTTAATATTATTCTAATTGAATTGTATTCCAAGTTGCAAGTTTATTTGCTAGTGTGTTAAACATGTCTGATTCAGAGGATGATACCTGTGTCATTTGTTGCAATGCCAAAGTGGAGCCCAATAGAAATTTATGTACTAACTGTATTGATGCTACTTTAAATAAAAGTCAATCTGTACAAATTGAACAAATTTCACCAAACAACGAGGGGAGAGTTATGCCGACTAACTCGCCTCACGTGTCAGTACCTGCATCTCCCGATCGGGAGGTGCGTGATATTGTAGCGCCGAGTACATCTGGGCGGCCATTACAAATCACATTACAGGATATGGCTACTGTTATGACTGAAGTTTTGGCTAAATTACCAGAACTAAGAGGTAAGCGTGATCACTCTGGGGTGAGAACAGAGTGCGCTGATAATATTAGGGCCATGTCAGACACTGCGTCACAGGTGGCAGAACATGAGGACGGAGAACTTCATTCTGTGGGTGACGGTTCTGATCCAAACAGACTGGATTCAGATATTTCAAATTTTAAATTTAAACTGGAAAACCTCCGTGTATTACTAGGGGAGGTGTTAGCGGCTCTGAATGATTGTAACACAGTTGCAATACCAGAGAAAATGTGTAGGTTGGATAAATATTTTGCGGTACCCGGCGAGTACTGAGGTTTTTCCTATACCTAAGAGACTTACTGAAATTGTTACTAAGGAGTGGGATAGACCCGGTGTGCCGTTCTCACCCCCTCCGATATTTAGAAAAATGTTTCCAATAGACGCCACCACACGGGACTTATGGCAAATGGTCCCTAAGGTGGAGGGAGCAGTTTCTACTTTAGCTAAGCGTACCACTATCCCGGTGGAGGATAGCTGTGCTTTTTCAGATCCAATGGATAAAAAGTTAGAGGGTTACCTTAAGAAAATGTTTGTTCAACAAGGTTTTATATTGCAACCCCTTGCATGCATTGCGCCGATCATGGCTGCAGCGGCATTCTGGATTGAGTCTCTGGAAGAGAACATTAGTTCAGCTACTCTGGACGACATTACGGACAGGCTTAGAGTCCTTAAACTAGCTAATTCATTCATTTCGGAGGCCGTAGTACATCTTACTAAACTTACGGCGAAGAATTCAGGATTCGCCATTCAGGCACGCAGGGCGCTGTGGCTAAAATCCTGGTCAGCTGATGTTACTTCTAAGTCTAAATTGCTTAATATACCTTTCAAAGGGCAGACCTTATTCGGGCCCGGGTTGAAAGAGATTATCGCTGACATTACAGGAGGTAAAGGCCATGCCCTGCCTCAGGACAAAGCCAAAGCTAAGGCTAGACAGTCTAATTTTCGTTCCTTTCGTAATTTCAAAGCTGGAGCAGCATCAACTTCCTCTGCACCAAAACAGGAAGGAGCCGTTGCTCGCTACAGACAAGGCTGGAAACCTAACCAGTCCTGGAACAAGGGCAAGCAGACCAGGAAACCTGCTGCTGCCCCTAAAACAGCATGAATTGAGGGCCCCCGATCCGGGATCGGATCTAGTGGGGGGCAGACTTTCTCTCTTCGCCCAGGCTTGGGCAAGAGATGTCCAGGATCCCTGGGCGCTAGAGATAATATCTCAGGGATACCTTCTGGACTTCAAATACTCTCCTCCAAGAGAGAGATTTCATCTGTCAAGGTTGTCAACAATCCAGACAAAGAAAGAGGCGTTTCTACGCTGCGTACAAGAGCTCTTGTTAATGGGAGTAATCCATCCTGTTCCACGATCGGAACAGGGACAGGGGTTTTACTCAAATCTGTTTGTGGTTCCCAAAAAAGAGGGAACTTTCAGACCAATCCTAGACTTAAAGATCCTAAACAAATTCCTAAGAGTTCCATCGTTCAAGATGGAGACTATTCGGACAATTTTACCTATGATCCAAGAGGGTCAGTACATGACCACTGTAGATTTAAAAGATGCCTACCTTCACATACCGATTCACAAAGATCATTACCGGTACCTAAGGTTTGCCTTCCTAGACAGGCATTACCAGTTTGTGGCTCTTCCATTCGGATTGGCTACAGCTCCAAGAATCTTCACAAAGGTTCTGGGTGCTCTTCTGGCGGTACTAAGACCGCGGGGAATCTCGGTAGCTCCATACCTAGACGACATTCTGATTCAAGCTTCAAGCTTTCAAACTGCCAAGTCTCATACAGAGTTAGTACTGGCATTTCTAAGGTCACATGGATGGAAGGTGAACGAAAAGAAAAGTTCACTCGTTCCACTCACAAGAGTTCCCTTCCTGGGGACTCTTATAGATTCTGTAGAAATGAAGATTTACCTGACAGAGGACAGGCTAACAAGACTTCAAAGTGCTTGCCGCACCCTTCATTCCATTCAACACCCGTCAGTGGCTCAATGCATGGAGGTAATCGGCTTAATGGTAGCGGCAATGGACATAGTACCCTTTGCACGCTTACACCTCAGACCACTGCAACTGTGCATGCTAAGTCAGTGGAATGGGGATTACTCAGACTTATCCCCCTCTCTGAATCTGGATCAAGAGACCAGAAATTCTCTTCTATGGTGGCTTTCTCGGCCACATCTGTCCAGGGGGATGCCATTCAGCAGACCAGACTGGACAATTGTAACAACAGACGCCAGCCTTCTAGGTTGGGGTGCCGTCTGGAATTCTCTGAAGGCTCAGGGACAATGGAGTCAGGAGGAGAGTCTCATGCCAATAAACATTCTGGAATTGAGAGCAGTTCTCAATGCCCTCCTGGCTTGGCCCCAGTTGACAACTCGGGGGTTCATCAGGTTTCAGTCGGACAACATCACGACTGTAGCTTACATCAACCATCAGGGAGGGACAAGAAGCTCCCTAGCTATGATGGAAGTATCAAAGATAATTCGCTGGGCAGAGTCTCACTCTTGCCACCTGTCAGCAATCCACATCCCGGGAGTGGAGAACTGGGAGGCGGATTTCTTAAGTCGTCAGACTTTTCATCCGGGGGAGTGGGAACTCCATCCGGAGGTCTTTGCCCAAATACTTCGACGTTGGGGCAAACCAGAGATAGATCTCATGGCGTCTCGACAGAACGCCAAGCTTCCTCGTTACGGGTCCAGATCCAGGGATCCAGGAGCAGTCCTGATAGATGCCCTGACAGCACCTTGGGACTTCAGGATGGCTTACGTGTTTCCACCCTTCCCGATGCTTCCTCGATTGATTGCCAGAATCAAACAAGAGAGAGCATCAGTGATTCTAATAGCTCCTGCGTGGCCACGCAGGACTTGGTATGCAGACCTGGTGGACATGTCATCCTGTCCACCTTGGTCTCTACCTCTGAAACAGGACCTTCTGATACAGGGTCCATTCAAACATCAAAATCTAACTTCTCTGAAGCTGACTGCTTGGAAATTGAACGCTTGATTTTATCAAGACGTGGGTTTTCTGAGTCAGTTATTGATACCTTAATACAGGCTAGGAAGCCTGTTACCAGAAAGATTTACCATAAGATATGGCATAAATACCTATATTGGTGTGAATCCAAAGGTTACTCTTGGAGTAAGGTTAGGATTCCTAGGATATTGTCTTTTCTACAAGAAGGTTTAGAAAAGGGTTTATCTGCTAGTTCATTAAAGGGACAGATCTCAGCTCTGTCCATTCTGTTACACAAACGTCTGTCAGAAGTTCCTGACGTCCAGGCTTTTTGTCAGGCTTTGGCCAGGATTAAGCCTGTGTTTAAAACTGTTGCTCCACCATGGAGTTTAAACCTTGTTCTTAATGTTTTACAGGGCGTTCCGTTTGAACCCCTTCATTCCATTGATATAAAGTTGTTATCTTGGAAAGTTCTATTTTTAATGGCTATTTCCTCGGCTCGAAGAGTCTCTGAATTATCAGCTTTACATTGTGATTCTCCTTATTTGATTTTTCATTCGGATAAGGTAGTTCTGCGTACTAAACCTGGGTTCTTACCTAAGGTAGTTACTAACAGGAATATCAATCAAGAGATTGTTGTTCCTTCCTTGTGCCCAAATCCTTCTTCGAAGGAGGAACGTCTACTGCACAACCTGGATGTAGTCCGTGCTCTAAAATTTTACTTACAGGCAACTAAGGAATTTCGACAAACGTCTTCTCTGTTTGTCGTTTACTCTGGGCAGAGGAGAGGTCAAAAAGCTTCTGCTACCTCTCTTTCTTTTTGGCTTCGTAGCATAATTCGTTTAGCTTATGAGACTGCTGGACAGCAGCCTCCTGAAAGAATTACAGCTCATTCTACTAGAGCTGTGGCTTCCACTTGGGCCTTCAAGAATGAGGCCTCTGTTGAGCAGATTTGCAAGGCTGCAACTTGGTCTTCGCTTCATACTTTTTCCAAATTTTACAAATTTGACACTTTTGCTTCATCGGAGGCTATTTTTGGGCAGGCAGTGGTTCCTTCTGTATAAAGAGCCTGCCTATCCCTCCCGTCATCCGTGTACTTTTGCTTTGGTATTGGTATCCCAGAAGTAATGATGACCCGTGGACTGATCACACTTAACAGAAGAAAACATAATTTATGCTTACCTGATAAATTCCTTTCTTCTGTAGTGTGATCAGTCCACGGCCCGCCCTGTTTTTAAGGCAGGTAAATATTTTTTAATTTATATTCCAGTCACCACTTCACCCTTGGCTTTTCCTTTCTCGTTGGTCCTTGGTCGAATGACTGGGAGTGACGTAGAGGGGAGGAGCTATATGCAGCTCTGCTGGGTGAATCCTCTTGCACTTCCTGTTGGGGAGGAGTAATATCCCAGAAGTAATGATGACCCGTGGACTGATCACACTACAGAAGAAAGGAATTTATCAGGTAAGCATAAATTATGTTTTTCTCTTTTGGAATCCCTTGTTGAAAAGGATACCTAAGTAGGCTCAGGAGCTGCTGATTGGTGGCTACAAGTCATGTCATTTGCTCACCCGATGTGTTCAGTTAGCTCCCAGTAGTACACTACTACTCAGGTCAACTGAGTTTCTATACAGTAATGGGTGCTGCCATGTTTGAACTTAAGATGACTTATCTGTTTCACCAGCTGACTATAATTAAGGACAAATGTAAAACAGGAATTAAGTGATCAAAAAGAGATACCACACAGCTTTTTTTTTGCACTTTATAGAAACTAAATCGTTACTTATATTTTCAATGTTACTTCTGCATTTGGAGGTATGCACATATCTAGTGCAAACAAAACTGTGTGGAACATAAGTTTGTTAAAGTGAATGTAAAGTTTAATGAATAAGTGCCTGGTAACTAAAAATACTCTTAAAAACAGGGGCACTTTTATTCACTAAAAATTACAATGAAGCTTCTTTTTTTAAATACTTACCTTTGTTTTATGGAAAACAGACCAGCGATCCTCCGCCCGCAGCTCCTGCTGAAGTTAGCACAGCGATGACGACTCCAGCTTCCTCTAGTCGTTGTGTGCCTCATGAGCTGGACGCCAAAGGGGACACGCAGCGATTGGAGGAAGCCAAATTAGTCATAGATCTTGTAACTACAGTAGGAGCTGTGGGCGGAGGGTCGCCGATCTGCTTTCCATAAAACAAAGGTTTTTTTAAAAAGAAGCTTCATTGTAAAGTTTAATGAATGAAAGTGCCCCTGTTTTTAAGAGTATTTTTAGATACCGGGCACTGATTCATTAAACTTTACATTTACTTTAAAGGGACACTGAACCCAAATTTTTTCTTTTGTGATTCAGGTAGAGCATGCAATTTTAAGCAACTTTCTAATTTACTCCTATTATCAATGTTTCTTCATTCTCTTGATATCTTTATTTGAAAAAAGGCATCTAAGCTTTTTTCTTGATTCAGACCTCTGGACAACAGTTTTTGATTGGTGGATGAATTTATCCACCAATCAGCAAGGACAACCTAGGTTGTTCACCAAAAATGGGCCGGCATTTAAACTTACATTCTTGCATTTCAAATAAAGATACCAAGAGAATGAAGAAAATTTGATAATAGGAGTAAATTAGAAAGTTGCTTAAAATGTCATGCTCTATCTGAATCACGAAAGAAAAAATTTGGGTTCAGTGTCCCTTTAAAGTAATTATCTAACAGTTTCCACACAGCCTGGATTGCAGACTCACGTATTGCCCCCTGCAGAAAAGAAAAGAGGTAAAAAGAAAACAAGTTTAAACATGGTGGTGCCGATTACTTTACAGAAAAACTAAATTAATTGCTTTAAATACATCATTATGTTTTAATATCCCTATGCAAAGGAAACCATTATAGTCACAACCTGCTATAAAAATGCAGAACAAATTATTTAACATTTGAACAATGTTCAATAAAAATACATTTATTTAAAAGAAAATGACAAAAACAATGTTCATAAAACCACTTATCAAAATCATTGCATGTTTGTCTACTCACTGTTATGATCTGGGCATTAAGCTCAGCGGTCAGCGCAGAGGTGTTTGAACTTGAACTGAAGAGAGCGTGAAACGCTTGCATTGCACATGCTGTGATTAACTGCAGATAACGATAAAACAAATTAACCCACAGAAACATGAAATTGTATGAATATGTGATTAACCTACAATAATTATATATAGTGAAAGGAATTTGTTTGTAAGGATGAACTTCTACAGATACTAAAAAATTCTCCAGGTTTTACATTGTACATGTATCTTACATGTAAAGTATAATATATTATATATATATATATATATATATATATATATATATATATATATATATATATATATATATATACATACATATATATATATATATATATATATACATATACACACACATATACACACACACACACACATACATATACAGGTAGCCCTCAGTTTACGCTGGGGTTAGGTTCCAGAAGGAATGGTTGTAAATCGAAACCGTTGTAAATTGAAACCCAGTTTATAATGTAAGTCAATGGGAAGTGAGGGAGATAGGTTCCAGGCCCCTCTCAAAATTGGTAAAAGTAACACCTAATATTTTATTTTTAAAGCTTTGAAATGAAGACTTTAAATGCTAAACAGCATTATAAACCTAATAAAATAATCACACAACAAAGAATATATAATTAAACTAAGCTAAATGAACAAAATCATTTGCTAAACAGCAATCTAAACCTAATAAAATAATCACACAGCACAGATTTACTTGCATTTTTCTGCAAACAGTTCTTTCTATGCATTCCAATCTGGACTGATTTATAGACAGGAAGATCTTGTTCCTTTGCAAGCTGTTCGATAGCTCAGGTCTGGTTAAACTGATTAATTTCAGCTTGCTTTGCTTGCATTTATTTGCTGCAACACAAGTGGACAGCTCCACCTACTAGCTATTTTAATCATTGCACTGCTTCTCAATGCTTTTCAATAGCAGTCACATGACTTAAAAAAAAGGTTGTTATTCTGAAACGGTGCAAATTGAACCGTTGTAAACCGAGGGACACCTGTATATAATTTTTTTATTTATTATTTCCCCAACCAAAGCTTAAGAGACGTAATTGGCATGTTTCCACAATACAGCATTATACATAATAATTACAAATAATTACAAAGAAGCTTCTACATTCAGATTATTATTTTTCTCTATTCTAAGCTTAGGCAATACTGCCAATTAGTAACGGTTTTATTCAAAAGAAAAACTGCGGCACCTGCCAAGTTACTTCCTGCCTAACAATGAGTCCTGTCAAGATGTGAGTGCGACGAGAACAACTTGTGTAGCACATTACAGCTTGTGCTCACATGCAGCCGTTTACTGTGACTTTCACAAAACATACTGACCACACACAAACTTCAATGTACTGTACAAGTGCCATTCGTTTTGTATGTGTCCAAGTAACTGCTCTAAACAAATAGTTTACAGATGCACGAACATTTTCCATCTTTTAATACAGAAAAGTTGGTACTAGGTCAGCCTGGTTGTATTGCACGAGCTAAGACAAACAACTATTACCGGGTGGGACCTGACAACTGGCTGCAGAATCAGCATGTTGTGCACATAATTATGCAAATTGTAATAAGCTATTTACAAACTAATTCAGCTAATTTAATATTGATTGGTAAAACACTTTACATAAATTTTATGCAGAGTCGAATGTGTCTTTAAAGACATTTCACACACACGCCATTCTGTAATACGTTTTTATACATTTAAAATATCTGGTCTCGTCCGACCGGGGAGATTAATAGCTCCTGCCTGCGTGTGATTGGCTTGCGCGGGCAGGGTGGCGGCGTTGCACAAGAGCACAAAATTGGGTTCTTGTGCAATGCTGAATTCCGGCGGTGGAATTCAGCCCGCCAGGGGCGAGCTGTGGCGGACAAAGGCGCGTATGTACTCCCCTGTCTGCCTTAGCTTGATAAATCAACCCCGTTATGCCACTTTCCTATATAGGTCGCAGAAACAAAATATGGTCCTATGGATGACCGGACCATTGCAGACTTTGCAAGTTATCATAGATATAGCAAATCCAACCTTGAGTACTGTAAACAGAAGGAAGTAGAAACACATAATACGGGGTGTATTGAGCCAATACAAAATTAGCTACAAATAAGGATGCAGAGGATTGTGGGAAATGTAGTACAATGAATGGATAGATAACTATTTGGTCCTGTGCTTACCACATGGCTTAACGTCATGACCTTCAGCAAGGTCTCACAGCAAGTTTTCACCACACTGACTGGGAAACAAGGCAGCAAGTCCTTGAGCAGCGTTAGCATGTGTAGGGTTGTAGTAGCTTCTTTACTCCCTAGCAAACAAAATGTCATTTATTAAACATAATGTTAATGGACAACTAAAACATGAATTACATTCTACATTTAAAGGTACTTTATGATCATGAAGACATGATGTCATTTGATAAGCACAATAGTGAAGAAATGTCTAATAAATATCAGGTTTTCCACTTATTTATTAAATTAATCTAATGCTTAAAGGATCAAACTCTCTGTTCTGTTTAGAACAAATACACATTACAATGCTTGGGCTCCTTAAAGGGACATTAAAACCTTTTTCTTTCATGATTTAGAGTGTGCAATTTAAAACAACTTTCTAATTTACTTCTATTATCTAATTTGTTTGGTGGCTGCACATATATGCCTCATGTTATTGTGTTACCTAGTGCATTTCCGTTTCTTCAACAAAGGATTCCAAGAGAATGAAACAAATTAGATAATAGAAGTAAATTGGAAAGTTGTTAAAATTGTATTCTCTATCCGAATCATGAAATTTAGATATCATATCCCTTAAATCTCCTCCCATCGTTAGGATGCTCCATGCTGTCCTAACTGCGCTGGGCTTTAGCGCTGTTAGGACGGCATTGATCGTCCTAGCCGTTTGGCTGCACTGAAGCCATAGAAGCTTCCTAAATGGGATCACGGACTGGAGGGCGTGCCTAGCATCACAGGCACTCCCCCCCCCGGCCTGATCCCATCATTTAAATCACACGCTCACATGATTTCAATTTATACTTATTTGTTTACATCAAAACTTGTTTTACCAGCTGCAGTAAAAAATGTATGATAAATTGCTTCTTTATGTCTATTTTGGTAGATTAAATTGTTTATTAAAAGGGACAGTCTACTTGAAAAGTTGTATTGTATAAAAAAATAGATAATCTCTTTATTACCCATTCCCCAGTTTTGCTCAA